>NW_027438697.1:0-47000 GCF_000715075.1 Nicotiana tabacum | reverse complement strand
GTGAGGCAATTTTCTGGGGCATTTTTGATGTCGATTTCGCGGCTATTTCTGCGATCGCATAACCATTTCGGTGGCCGCACTTTGGTCGCACTGTCATCCTTAGACATTTACGAAGGGAGGTTCGGACTTTTTGGATTAAATAGTGCCTGGTGATTTAAAGGAAAATGTTGGGCAAAAGTAGGCATGTCTGTGCCCCGTTCTGCGGCCGCAGAACCACTCTACGGACCGCAGAACGGTCGCAAAGTGAGGCAGTTTTCTTGGGCATTTTTGATGTCAATTTCGCGGCTATTTCTTCGATCGCATAACCGTTTCGCTGGCTGCACTTTGGTCGCACAGTCATCCTTAGACTTTTACGAAGGGAGGTTCAGACTTTTTGGATTGAATTGTGCCTGGTGATTTAAAGGAAAAAGTTGGGCAGAAGTAGGCATTTCTGAGCCCCGTTCTGCGGCCGCAGAACCACTCTACGGACCGCAGAACGATCGCAGAGTGAGGCATTTTTCAGGGGCATTTTTTATGTCGATTTTGCAGCTATTTCTACGATCGCATAACCGTTTCGCGGGCCGCACTTTGGTCGCACAGTCATTCTTAGACTTTTACGAAGGGAGGTTCGGACTTTTTGGATTGAATAGTGCCTGGGATTTAAAGGAAAATGTTGGGCAGAAGTAGACATTTCTGTGCCCCGTTCTGCGGCCACAGAACCACTCTACGGACCACAGAATGGTCACAGAGTGAGGCAGTTTTCTGGGGTGTTTTTTATGTTGATTTCGCGACTATTACTGCGATCGCATAACCGTTTCGCGGGCCGCACTTTTGTCGCACATCCATCCTTAGACTTTTACGAAGGGAGGTTTGGACTTTTTGGATTGAATAGTGCCTTGTGATTTAAAGGAAAATGTTGGGCAGTAGTAGGCATTTTTGGGCCCCGTTCTGCGGCCGCAGAACCACTCTACGGACCGCAGATTGGTCGCGGAGTGAGGTAGTTTTCTGGGGCTTTATTGATGTCGATTTCGCGGTCAATTTCTGCGATCGCATAACCGTTTCGCTGGCTGCACTTTGGTCGCACTGTCATCCTTAGACTTTTACGAAGAAAGGTTCGGACTTTTTGGATAGAATAGTGCCTGGTGATTTAAAGGAAAATGTTGGGCAGAAGTAGGCATTTTTGTGCCCCGTTCTGCGGCCGCAGAACCACTATACGGACCGCAGATTGGTCGCGGAGTGAGGAAGTTTTTTGGGGCTTTTTTGATGTCGATTTCGCGGTCAATTTCTGCGATCGCATAACCATTTCGCTGGCCGCACTTTTGTCGCACAGTCATCCTTAGACATTTACGAAGGAAGGTTCGGACTTTTTGGATTGAATAGTGCCTGGTGATTTAAAGGAAAATGTTGGGCAGAAGTAGGCATTTCTGTGCCGCGTTCTGCGGCCGCAGAACCACTCTACGGACCGCAGAACGATCGCAGAGTGAGGTAGTTTTCTGGGGTGTTTTTGATGTCGATATCGAGGCTATTTCTGCGATCGCATAACCGTTTCGCTGGCCGCACTTTGGTCGCACAGTCATCCTTAGACTTTTACGAAGAAAGGTTCGGACTTTTTGGATTGAATAGTGCCTGGTGATTTAAAAGAAAATGTTGGGCAGAAGTAGGCATTTTTGTGCCCCGTTCTGCGGCCGCAGAACCACTCTACGGACCGCAGATTGGTCGCGGAGTGAGGTAGTTTTCTGGGGCTTTATTGATGTTGATTTCGCGGTCAATTTATGCGATCGCATAACCGTTTCGCTGGCTGCACTTTGGTCGCACAGTCATCCTTAGACTTTTACGAAGAAAGGTTCGGACTTTTTGGATAGAATAGTGCCTGGTGATTTAAAAGAAAATGTTGGGCAGAAGTAGGCATTTTTGTGCCCCGTTCTGCGGCCGCAGAACCACTCTACGGACCGCAGATTGGTCGCGGAGTGAGGAAGTTTTTTGGGGCTTTTTTGATGTCGATTTCGCGGTCAATTTCTGCGATCGCATAACCGTTTCGCTGGCCGCACTTTTGTCGCACAGTCATCCTTAGACATTTACAAAGGGAGGTTCGGACTTTTTGGATTGAATTGTGCCTGGTGATTTAAAGGAAAATGTTGGGCAGAAGTAGGCATTTCTGTGCCCCGTTCTGCGGCCGCAGAACCACTCTACGGACCGCAGATTGGTCGCGGAGTGAGGTAGTTTTTTGGGGCTTTATTGATGTCGATTTCGCGGTCAATTTATGCGATCGCATAACCGTTTCGCTGGCTGCACTTTGGTCGCACAGTCATCCTTAGACTTTTACGAAGAAAGATTCGGACTTTTTGGATAGAATAGTGCCTGGTGATTTAAAAGAAAATGTTGGGCAGAAGTAGGCATTTTTGTGCCCCGTTCTGCGGCCGCAGAACCACTCTACGGACCGCAGATTGGTCGCGGAGTGAGGAAGTTTTTTGGGGCTTTTTTGATGTCGATTTCGCGGTCAATTTCTGCGATCGCATAACCGTTTTGCTGGCCGCACTTTGGTCGCACAGTCATCCTTAGACTTTTACGAAGGGAGGTTCGGACTTTTTGGATTGAATTGTGCCTGGTGATTTAAAGGAAAATGTTGGGAAGAAGTAGGCATTTCTGTGCGCCGTTCTGCGGCCGCAGAACCACTCTACGGACCGCAGAACGATCGACGAGTGAGGCAGTTTTCTGGGGCTTTTTTGATGTCGATTTTGCGGTCAATTTCTACGATTGCATAACCGTTTCGCTGGCCGCACTTTGGTCGCACAGTCATCCTTAGACTTTTACGAAGGAAGGTTCGGACTTTTTGGATTGAATAGTGCCTTGTGATTTAAAGGAAAATGTTGGGCAGAAGTAGGCATTTTTGTGCCCCGTTCTGCGGCCGCAGAACCACTCTACGGACCGCAGATTGGTCGCGGAGTGAGGTAGTTTTCTGGGGCTTTATTGATGTCGAATTCGCGGTCAATTTCTGCGATCGCATAACCGTTTCGCTGGCTGCACTTTGGTCGCACAGTCATCCTTAGACTTTTACGAAGAAAGGTTCGGACTTTTTGGATAGAATAGTGCCTGGTGATTTAAAGGAAAATGTTGGGCAGAAGTAGGCATTTTTGTGCCCCATTCTGCGGCCGCAGAACCACTCTACGGACCGCAGATTGGTCGCAGAGTGAGGAAGTTTTTTGGGGCTTTTTTGATGTCGATTTCGCGGTCAATTTCTGCGATCGCATAACCGTTTTGCTGGCTGCACTTTGGTCGCACAGTCATCCTTAGACTTTTACGAAGGGAGGTTCGGACTTTTTGGATTGAATTGTGCCTGGTGATTTAAAGGAAAATGTTGGGCAGAAGTAGGCATTTTTGTGCCCCGTTCTGCGGCCGCAGAACCACTCTACGGACCGCTGATTGGTCGCGGAGTGAGGTAGTTTTCTGGGGCTTTATTGATGTTGATTTCGCGGTCAATTTATGCGATCGCATAACCGTTTCGCTGGCTGCACTTTGGTCGCACAGTCATCCTTAGACTTTTACGAAGAAAGGTTCGGACTTTTTGGATAGAATAGTGCCTGGTGATTTAAAAGAAAATGTTGGGCAGAAGTAGGCATTTTTGTGCCCCGTTCTGCGGCCGCAGAACCACTCTACGGACCGCAGATTGGTCGCGGAGTGAGGAAGTTTTTTGGGGCTTTTTTGATGTCGATTTCGCGGTCAATTTCTGCGATCGCATAACCGTTTCGCTGGCCGCACTTTTGTCGCACAGTCATCCTTAGACATTTACAAAGGGAGGTTCGGACTTTTTGGATTGAATTGTGCCTGGTGATTTAAAGGAAAATGTTGGGCAGAAGTAGGCATTTCTGTGCCCCGTTCTGCGGCCGCAGAACCACTCTACGGACCGCAGATTGGTCGCGGAGTGAGGTAGTTTTTTGGGGCTTTATTGATGTCGATTTCGCGGTCAATTTATGCGATCGCATAACCGTTTCGCTGGCTGCACTTTGGTCGCACAGTCATCCTTAGACTTTTACGAAGAAAGATTCGGACTTTTTGGATAGAATAGTGCCTGGTGATTTAAAAGAAAATGTTGGGCAGAAGTAGGCATTTTTGTGCCCCGTTCTGCGGCCGCAGAACCACTCTACGGACCGCAGATTGGTCGCGGAGTGAGGAAGTTTTTTGGGGCTTTTTTGATGTCGATTTCGCGGTCAATTTCTGCGATCGCATAACCGTTTTGCTGGCCGCACTTTGGTCGCACAGTCATCCTTAGACTTTTACGAAGGGAGGTTCGGACTTTTTGGATTGAATTGTGCCTGGTGATTTAAAGGAAAATGTTGGGCAGAAGTAGGCATTTTTGTGCCCCGTTCTGCGGCCGCAGAACCACTCTACGGACCGCAGATTGGTCGCGGAGTGAGGTAGTTTTCTGGGGCTTTATTGATGTTGATTTCGCGGTCAATTTATGCGATCGCATAACCGTTTCGCTGGCTGCACTTTGGTCGCACAGTCATCCTTAGACTTTTACGAAGAAAGGTTCGGACTTTTTGGATAGAATAGTGCCTGGTGATTTAAAAGAAAATGTTGGGCAGAAGTAGGCATTTTTGTGCCCCGTTCTGCGGCCGCAGAACCACTCTACGGACCGCAGATTGGTCGCGGAGTGAGGAAGTTTTTTGGGGCTTTTTTGATGTCGATTTCGCGGTCAATTTCTGCGATCGCATAACCGTTTCGCTGGCCGCACTTTTGTCGCACAGTCATCCTTAGACATTTACAAAGGGAGGTTCGGACTTTTTGGATTGAATTGTGCCTGGTGATTTAAAGGAAAATGTTGGGCAGAAGTAGGCATTTCTGTGCCCCGTTCTGCGGCCGCAGAACCACTCTACGGACCGCAGATTGGTCGCGGAGTGAGGTAGTTTTTTGGGGCTTTATTGATGTCGATTTCGCGGTCAATTTATGCGATCGCATAACCGTTTCGCTGGCTGCACTTTGGTCGCACAGTCATCCTTAGACTTTTACGAAGAAAGATTCGGACTTTTTGGATAGAATAGTGCCTGGTGATTTAAAAGAAAATGTTGGGCAGAAGTAGGCATTTTTGTGCCCCGTTCTGCGGCCGCAGAACCACTCTACGGACCGCAGATTGGTCGCGGAGTGAGGAAGTTTTTTGGGGCTTTTTTGATGTCGATTTCGCGGTCAATTTCTGCGATCGCATAACCGTTTCGCTGGCCGCACTTTTGTCGCATAGTCATCCTTAGACATATACAAAGGAAGGTTCAGACTTTTTGGATTGAATTGTGCCTTGTGATTTAAAGGAAAATGTTGGGCAGAAGTAGGCATTTCTGTGCCCCGTTCTGCGGCTGCAGAACCACTCTACGGACCGCAGAACGATCGCAGAGTGAGGCAGTTTTCTGGGGTGTTTTTGATGTCGATATCGAGGCTATTTCTACGATCGCATAACCGTTTCGCTGGCCGCACTTTGGTCGCACAGTCATCCTTAGACTTTTACGAATGAAGGTTCGGACTTTTTGGATTGAATAGTGCCTGGTGATTTAAAGGAAAATGTTGGGCAGAAGTAGGCATTTCTATGCCCCGATCTGCGGCCGCAAAACCACTCTACGGACCACAGAATGGTCGCAGAGTGAGGCAGTTTTCTGGGGTGTTTTTGATGTTGATTTCACGGCTATTTCTGCGATCGCATAACCGTTTCGCTGGCCGCACTTTTGTCGTACAGTCATCCTTAGACTTTTACGAAGGGAGGTTCGGACTTTTTTGATTGAATAGTGCCTGGTGATTTAAAGGAAAATATTGGGCAGAAGTAGGCATGTCTGTGCCCCGTTCTACGGCCGCAGAACCACTCTACGGACCGCAGAACGGTCACAGAGTGAGGCAGTTTTCTGGGGCATTTTTTATGTCGATTTCACGGCTATTTCTGCGATCGCATAACCATTTCGCTGGCCGCACTTTGGTCGCACAGTCATCCTTAGACTTTTACGAAGGGAGGTTCGGACTTTTTGGATTGAATAGTGCCTGGTGATTCAAAGGAAAATGTTGGGCAGAAGTAGGCATGTCTGTGCCCCGTTCTGCGGCCGCAGAACCACTCTACGGACCACAGAACGATCACAGAGTGAGGCAGTTTTCTGGGGCTTTTTTGATGTCGATTTCGCGGTCAATTTCTACGATTGCATAACCGTTTCGCTGGCCGCACTTTGGTCGCACAGTCATCCTTAGACTTTTACGAAGGAAGGTTCGGACTTTTTGGATTGAATATTGCCTTGTGATTTAAAGGAAAATGTTGGGCAGAAGTAGGCATTTTTGTGCCCCGTTCTGCGGCCGCAGAACCACTCTACGGACCGCAGATTGGTCGCGGAGTGAGGCAGTTTTCTGGGGCTTTATTGATATCGATTTCGCGATCAATTTCTGCGATCGCATAACCGTTTCGCTGGCTGCACTTTGGTCGCACAGTCATCCTTAGACTTTTACGAAGAAAGGTTCGGACTTTTTGGATAGAATAGTGTATGGTGATTTAAAGGAAAATGTTGGGAAGAAGTAGGCATTTTTGTGCCCCGTTCTGCGGCCGCAGAACAACTCTATGGACCGCAGATTGGTCGCGGAGTGAGGAAGTTTTTTGGGGCTTTTTTGATGTCGATTTCGCGGTCAATTTCTGCGATCGCATAACCGTTTCGCTGGCCGCACTTTGGTCGCACAGTCATCCTTAGACATTTACGAAGGAAGGTTCGGACTTTTTGGATTGAATAGTCCCGGGTGATTTAAAGGAAAATGTTGGGCAGAAGTAGGCATTTCTGTGCCCCGTTCTACGGCCGCAGAACCACTCTACGGACCGCAGAACGATCGCAGAGTGAGGCAGTTTTCTGGGGTGTTTTTGATGTCGATATCGAGGCTATTTCTGCGATCGCATAACCGTTTCGCTGGCCGCACTTTGGTCGCACAGTCATCCTTAGACTTTTACGAATGAAGGTTCGGACTTTTTGGATTGAATAGTGCCTGGTGATTTAAAGGAAAATGTTGGGCAGAAGTAGGCATTTCTATGCCCCGATCTGCGGTCGCAGAACCACTCTACGGACCGCAGAATGGTCGCAGAGTGAGGCAGTTTTCTGGGGTGTTTTTGGTTTTGATTTCGCGGCTATTTCTGCGATCACATAACCGTTTTGCGGGCCGCACTTTTGTCGCACAGTCATCCTTAGACTTTTACGAAGGGAGGTTCGGACTTTTTGATTGAATAGTGCCTGGTGATTTAAAGGAAAATGTTGGGAAGAAGTAGGCATTTCTGTGCCCCGTTCTGCGGCCGCAGAACCACTCTACGGACCGCAGAATGATCGCAGAGTGAGGCAGTTTTCTGGGGCTTTTTTGATGTCGATTTTGCGGTCAATTTCTACGATTGCATAACCGTTTCGCTGGCCGCACTTTGGTCGCACAGTCATCCTTAGACTTTTACAAATGAAGGTTCGGACTTTTTGGATTGAATAGTGCCTTGTGATTTACAGGAAAATGTTGGGCAGAAGTAGGCATTTTTGTGCCCCGTTTTGCGGCCGCATAACCACTCTACGGACCGCAGATTCGTCGCGGAGTGAGGCAGTTTTCTGGGGCTTTATTGATGTCGATTTCGCGGTCAATTTCTGCGATTGCATAACCGTTTCGCTAGCTGCACTTTGGTCGCACAGTCATCCTTAAACTTTTACGAAGAAAGGTTCGGACTTTTTGGATAGAATAGTGCCTGGTGATTTAAAGGAAAATGTTGGGCAGAAGTAGGCATTTTTGTGCCCCGTTCTGCGGCCGCAGAACCTCTCTACGAACCGCAGATTGGTCGCGGAGTGAGGAAGTTTTTTGGGGCTTTTTTGATGTCGATTTCGCAGTCAATTTCTGCGATAGCATAACCGTTTCGCTGGCCGCACTTTGGTCTCACAGTCATCCTTAGACATTTACGAAGGAAGGTTCGGACTTTTTTGATTGAATAGTGCCTGGTGATTTAAAGGAAAATGTTGGACAGAAGTAGGCATTTCTGTGCCCCGTTCTGCGGCCGCAGAACCACTCTACGGACCGCAGAACGATCGCAGAGTGAGGCAGTTTTCTGGGGTGTTTTTGATGTCGATATCGAGGCTATTTCTGCGATCGCATAACCGTTTTGCTGGCCGCACTTTGGTCGCACAGTCATCCTTAGACTTTTACGAATGAATGTTCGGACTTTTTGGATTGAATAGTGCCAGGTGATTTAAAGAAAAATGTTGGGCAGAAGTAGGCATTTCTATGCCCCGATCTGCGGCCGCAGAACCACTCTACGGACCGCATAATGGTCGCAGAGTGAGGCTGTTTTCTAGGGTGTTTTTGATGTTGATTTCACGGCTATTTCTGCGATCGCATAACCATTTCGCGGGCCGCACTTTTGTCGCACAGTCATCCTTAGACTTTTACGAAGGGAGGTTCAGACTTTTTTGATTGAATAGTGCTTGGTGATTTAAAAGAAAATATTGGGCAGAAGTAGGCATGTCTGTGCCCCGTTCTGCGGTCGCAGAACCACTCTACGGACCGCAGAACGGTCACAGAGTGAGGCAGTTTTCTGGGGCATTTTTGATGTCGATTTCGCGGCTATTTCTGCGATCGCATAACCATTTCGCTGGCCGCACTTTGGTCGCACTGTCATCCTTAGACATTTACGAAGGGAGGTTCGGACTTTTTGGATTAAATAGTGCCTGGTGATTTAAAGGAAAATGTTGGGCAGAAGTAGGCATGTCTGTGCCCCGTTCTGCGGCCGCAGAACCACTCTACGGACCGCAGAACGGTCGCAAAGTGAGGCAGTTTTCTGGGGCATTTTTTATGTCGATTTCGCGGCTATTTCTTCAATCGCATAACTGTTTCGCTGGCCGCACTTTGGTCGCACAGTCATCCTTAGACTTTTACGAAGGGAGGTTCAGACTTTTTGGATGGAATAGTGCCGGTGATTTAAAGGAAAATGTTGGGCAGAAGTAGGCATTTCTGAGCCCCGTTCTGCCGCCGCAGAACCACTCTATGGACCGCAGAACGATCGCAGAGTGAGGCATTTTTCAGGGGCATTTTTGATGTCGATTTCGCAGCTATTTCTGCGATCGCATAACCGTTTCGCGGGCTGCACTTTTGTTGCACAGACATCCTTAGACTTTTACGAAGGGAGGCTCGAACTTTTTTGATTGAATAGTGCCTGGTGATTTAAAGGAAAATATTGGGCAGAAGTAGGCATGTCTGTGCCCCGTTCTGCGGCCGCAGAACCACTCTACGGACCGCAGAACGGTCATAGAGTGAGGCAGTTTTCTGGGGCATTTTTGATGTTGATTTCGCGGCTATTTCTGCGATCGCATAACCATTTCGCTAGCCGCACTTTGGTCGCACAGTCATCCTTAGACTTTTACGAAGGGAGGTTCGGACTTTTTGGATTGAATAGTGCCTGGTGATTTAAAGGAAAATGTTGGGCAGAAGTAGGCATGTCTGTGCCCCGTTCTGCGGCCGCAGAACCACTCCACGGACCGCAGAACGGTCGCAAAGTGAGGCAGTTTTCTGGGGCATTTTTGATGTCGATTTCGCGGCTATTTCTTCGATCGCATAACCATTTCGCTTGCCGCACTTTGGTCGCACAGTCATCCTTAGACTTTTACGAAGGGAGGTTCGGACTTTTTGGATTGAATAGTGCCTGGTGATTTAAAGGAAAATGTTGGGCAGAAGTAGGCATGTCTGTTCCCCGTTCTGCGGTCGCAGAACCACTCTACGGACCACAGAACGATCACAGAGTGAGGCAGTTTTCTGGGGCTTTTTTGATGTCGATTTCGCGGTCAATTTCTACGATTGCATAACCGTTTCGCTGGCCACACTTTGGTCGCACAGTCATCCTTAGACTTTTACGAAGGAAGGTTCGGACTTTTTGGATTGAATAGTGCCTTGTGATTTAAAGGAAAATGTTGGGCAGAAGTAGGCATTTTTGTGCCCCGTTCTGCGGCCGCAGAACCACTCTACGGACCGCAGATTGGTCGCGGAGTGAGGCAGTTTTCTGGGGCTTTATTGATATCGATTTCGCGATCAATTTCTGCGATCGCATAACCGTTTCGCTGGCTACACTTTGGTCGCACAGTCATCCTTAGACTTTTACGAAGAAAGGTTCGGACTTTTTGGATAGAATAGTGCCTGGTAATTTAAAGGAAAATGTTGGGCAGAAGTAGGCATTTTTGTGCCCCGTTCTGCGGCCGCAGAACCACTCTACGGACCGCAGATTGGTCGAGGAGTGAGGAAGTTTTTTGGGGCTTTTTTGATGTCGATTTCGCGGTCAATTTCTGCGATCGCATAACCATTTCGCTGGCTGCACTTTGGTCGCACAGTCATCCTTAGACATTTACGAAGGAAGGTTCGGACTTTTTGGATTGAATAGTGCCTGGTGATTTAAAGGAAAATGTTGGGCAGAAGTAGGCATTTCTGTGCCCCATTCTGCGGCCGCAGAACCACTCTACGGACCGCAGAACGATCGCAGAGTGAGGCAGTTTTCTGGGGTGTTTTTGATGTCGATATCGAGGCTATTTCTACGACCGCATAACCGTTTCGCTGGCCGCACTTTGGTCGCACAGTCATCCTTAGACTTTTACGAATGAAGGTTCAAACTTTTTGGATTGAATAGTGCCTGGTGATTTAAAGGAAAATGTTGGGCAGAAGTAGGCATTTCTATGCCCCGATCTGCGGCCGCAGAACCACTCTACGGACCACAGAATGGTCGCAGAGTGAGGCAGTTTTCTGGGGTGTTTTTGATGTTGATTTCACGGCTATTTCTGCGATCGCATAACCGTTTCGCGGGCCGCACTTTTGTCGCACAGTCATCCTTAGACTTTTACGAAGGGAGGTTCGGACTTTTTTGATTGAATAGTGCTTGGTGATTTAAAAGAAACTATTGGGCAGAAGTAGGCATGTCTGTGCCCCGTTCTGCGGCTGCAGAACCACTCTACGGACCGCAGAACGGTCACAGAGTGAGGCTGTTTTCTGGGGCATTTTTGATGTTGATTTCGCGGCTATTTCTGCGATCGCATAACCATTTCGCTAGCCGCACTTTGGTCGCACAGTCATCCTTAGACTTTTACGAAGGGAGGTTCGGACTTTTTGGATTGAATAGTGCCTGGTGATTTAAAGGAAAATGTTGGGCAGAAGTAGGCATGTCTGTGCCCCGTTCTGCGGCCGCAGAACCACTCCACGGACCGCAGAACGGTCGCAAAGTGAGGCAGTTTTCTGGGGCATTTTTGATGTCGATTTCGCGGCTATTTCTTCGATCGCATAACCATTTCGCTTGCCGCACTTTGGTCGCACAGTCATCCTTAGACTTTTACGAAGGGAGGTTCGGACTTTTTGGATTGAATAGTGCCTGGTGATTTAAAGGAAAATGTTGGGCAGAAGTAGGCATGTCTGTTCCCCGTTCTGCGGTCGCAGAACCACTCTACGGACCACAGAACGATCACAGAGTGAGGCAGTTTTCTGGGGCTTTTTTGATGTCGATTTCGCGGTCAATTTCTACGATTGCATAACCGTTTCTCGGGCCGCACTTTGGTCGCACAGTAATTCTTACACTTTTACGAAGGGAGGTTAGAACATTTTGGCTTGAATAGTGCCTGTGATTTAAAGGAAAATGTTGGGCAGAAGTAGGCATTTCTGTGCCCCGTTCTGCGGCCGCAGAACCACTCTACGGACCACAGAATGGTCGCATAGTGAGGCAGTTTTCTGGGGTGTTTTTGATGTTGATTTCGCGGCTATTTCTGCGATCGCATAACCATTTCGCCGGCCGCACTTTTGTCGCACACTCATCCTTAGACATTTACGAAGGGAGGTTCGGACTTTTTGGATTGAATAGTGCCTGGTGATTTAACGGAAAATGTTAGGCAGAAGTAGGCATTTCTGTGCCCCGTTCTGCGGCCGCAGAACCACTCTACGGACCGTAGAACGATCGCAGAGTGAGGCAGTTTTCTGGGGCTTTTTTGATGTCGATTTCGCGGTCAATTTCTACGATTGCATAACCGTTTCGCTGGCCGCACTTTGGTCGCACAGTCATCCTTAGACTTTTACGAAGGAAGGTTCGGACTTTTTGGATTGAATAGTGCCTTGTGATTTAAAGGAAAATGTTGGGCAGAAGTAGGCATTTTTGTGCCCCGTTCTGCGGCCGCAGAACCACTCTACGGACCGCAGATTGGTCGCGGAGTGAGGCAGTTTTGTGGGGCTTTTTTGATGTCGATTTCGCGGTCAATTTCTGCGATCGCATAACCGTTTCGCTGGCTGCACTTTGGTCGCCCTTAGACTTTTACGAAGAAAGGTTCGGACGTTTTGGATAGAATAGTGCCTGGTGATTTAAAGGAAAATATTGGGCAGAAGTAGGCATTTTTGTGCCCCGTTCTGCGGCCGCAGAACCACTCTACGGACCGCAGATTGGTCGCGGAGTGAGGCAATTTTTTGGGGCTTTTTTAATGTCAATTTCGCGGTCAATTTCTGCGATCGCATAACCGTTTCGCTGGCCGCACTTTGGTCACACAGTCATCCTTAGACATTTACGAAGGAAGGTTCAGACTTTTTGGATTGAATAGTGCCTGGTGCTTTAAAGGAATATGTTGGGCTGAAGTAGGCATTTCTGTTCCCCGTTCTGCGGCCGCAGAACCACTCTACGAACCGTAGAACGATCGCAGAGTTAGGCAGTTTTCGGGGGCTTTTTTGATGTAGATTTCGCGGTAAATTTCTACGATTGCATAACCGTTTCGCTGGCCGCACTTTGGTCGCACAGTCATCCTTAGACTTTTACGGAGGAAGGTTCAGACTTTTTGGATTGAATAGTGCCTGAGGATTTAAAGGAAAATGTTGGGCAGAAATAGGCATTTCTGTGCCCCGTTCTGCGTCCGCAGAACCACTCTACGGACCGCAGAATGGTCGTAGAGTGAGGCAGTTTTCTGGGGTGTTTTTGATGTTGATTTCGCTGCTATATCTGCGATCGCATAACCATTTCGCGGGCTGCACTTTTGTCGCATAGTCATCCTTAGACTTTTATGAAGGGAGGTTCGGACTTTTTTGATTGAATAGTGCCTGGTGATTTAAAGGAAAATGTTGGGCAGAAGTAGGCATGTCTGTGCCCCGTTCTGCGGCCGCAGAACCATTCTACGGACCGCAGAATGATCGCAAAGTGAGGCAGTTTTCTGGGGCATTTTTGATGTCGATTTCGCGGCTATTTCTTCGATCGCATAACTGTTTCGCTGGCCGCACTTTGGTCGCACAGTCATCCTCAGACTTTTACGAAGGGAGGTTCGGTCTTTTTGGATTGAATAGTGCCTGGTTATTTAAAGGAAAATGTTGGGCAGGAGTAGGCATTTCTGAGCCCCGTTCTGCGGCCGCAGAACCACTCTATGGACCGCAGAACGATCGCAGAGTGAGGCAGTTTTCTGGGGCTTTTTTGATGTCGATTTCGCAGCTATTTCTGCGATCGCATAACCGTTTCGCGTGCTGCAATTTTGTCGCACAGTCATCCTTAGACTTTTACGAATGGAGGTTCGGACTTTTTGGATTGAATAGTGCCTGGTGATTTAAAGGAAAATGTTGTGCAGAAGTAGGCATTTTTGTGCCCCGTTCTGCGGCCGCAGAACCACTCTACGGACCGCAGATTGGTCGCGGAGTGAGGCAGTTTTCTAGGGCTTTTTTGATGTCAATTTTGCGATCAATTTCTGCGATCGCATAACCATTTCGCTGGCCGCACTTTGGTCGCACAGTCATAAGGAAGGTTCAGACATTTTGGATTGAATAGTGCCCGGTGATTTAAAGGAAAATGTTGGGCAGAAGTAGGCATTTCAGTGGCCCGTTCTGCGGCCGCAGAACCACTCTACGGACCGCAGAACGATCGCAGAGTGAGGCAGTTTTCTGGGGTGTTTTTGATGTTGATTTCACGGCTATTTCTGCGATCGCATAACCGTTTTGCGGGCCGCACTTTTGTCGCACAGTCAACCTTAGACTTTTACGAAGGGAGGTTCGGACTTTTTGGATTGAATAGTGCCTGGTGATTTAAAGGAAAATGTTGGGCAGAAGTAGGCATGTCTGTGCCCCGTTCTGCGGCCGCAGAACCACTCTACGGACGCATAACGGTCACAGAGTGAGGCAGTTTTCTGGGGCATTTTTTATGCTGATTTCACGGCTATTTCTGCGATCGCATAACCGTTTCGCGGGCCGCACTTTTGTCGCACAGTCATCCTTAGACTTTTACAAAGGGAGGTTCGGACTTTTTGGATTGAATAGTGCCTGTGATTTAATGGAAAATATTGGGCAGAAGTCGGCATTTCTGTGCCCCGTTCTGCGGCCACAGAACCACTCTACGGACCACAGAATGGTCGCAGAGTGAGGCAGTTTTCTGGGGTGTTTTTGATGCTGATTTCACGGCTATTTCTGCGATCGCATAACCGTTTTGCGTGCCGCACTTTTGTCGCACAGTCATCCTTAGACTTTTACGAAGGGAGGTTTGGACTTTTTGGATTGAATAGTGCCTGGTGATTTAAAGGAAAATGTTCAGCAGAAGTAGGCATTTCTGTGCCCCGTTCTGCGGCCACAGAACCACTCTACGGACCGCAGAATGGTCGCAGAGTGAGGCAGTTTTCTGGGGTGTTTTTGATGTTGATTTTGCGGCTATTTCTGCGATCGCATAACCATTTTGCGGGCCGCACTTTTGTCGCACAGTCATCCTTAGACTTTTACGAAGGGAGGTTCGGACTTTTTGGATTGAATAGTGCCTGGTGATTTAAAGGAAAATGTTAGGCAGAAGTAGGCATTTCTGTGCCCCGTTCTGCGGCCGTAGAACCACTCTACGGACCGCAGAACGATCGCAGAGTGAGGCAGTTTTCTGGGGCTTTTTTGATGTCGATTTCGCGGTCAATTTCTACGATTGCATAACCGTTTCGCTGGCCGCACTTTGGTCGCACAGTCATCCTTAGACCTTTACGAAGGAAGGTTCGGACTTTTTGGATTGAATAGTGCCTTGTGATTTAAAGGAAAATGTTGAGCAGAAGTAGGCATTTTTGTGCCCCGTTCTGCGGCCGTAGAACCGCTCTACGGACCGCAGATTGGTCGCGGAGTGAGGCAGTATTGTGGGGCTTTTTTGATGTCGATTTCGCGGTCAATTTCTGCGATCGCATAACCGTTTCGCTGGCTGCACTTTGGTCGCACAGTCATCCTTAGACTTTTACGAAGAAAGGTTCGGACTTTTTGGATAGAATAGTGCCTGGTGATTTAAAGGAAAATGTTGGGCAGAAGTAGGCATTTTTGTGCCCCGTTCTGCGGCCGCAGAACCACTCTATGGACCGCACATTGGTCGCGGAGTGAGGATGTTTTCTGGGGCTTTTTTGATGTCAATTTCGCGATCAATTTCTACGATCGCATAACTATTTCGCTGGCCGCACTTTGGTCGCACAGTCATCCTTAGACATTTACGAAGGAAGGTTCGGACTTTTTGGATTGAATATTGCCTGGTGCTTTAAAGGAATATGTTGGGCAGAAGTAGGCATTTCTGTGCCCCGTACTGCGGCCGCAGAACCATTCTACGAACCGCAGAACGATCGCAGAGTGAGGCAGTTTTCTGGGGCTTTTTTGATGTCGATTTCGCGGTCAATTTCTACGATCGCATAACCGTTTCGCTGGCTGCACTTTGTTCGCACAGTCATCCTTAGACTTTTACGAAGGGAGGTTCGGACTTTTTGGATTAAATAGTGCCTGATGATTTAAAGGAAAATGTTAGGCAGAAGTAGGCATTTCTGTGCCCCGTTCTGCGGCCGCAGAACCACTCTACGGACCGCAGAACGATCGCAAAGTGAGGCAGTTTTCTGGGGCATTTTTGATGTCGATTTCGTGGCTATTTCTTCGATCGCATAACCGTTTCGCTGGCCGCACTTTGGTCGCACAGTCATCGTCAGACTATTACGAAGGGAGGTTCGGACTTTTTGGATTGAATAGTGCCTGGTGATTTAAAGGAAAATGTTGGGCAGAAGTAGGCATTTCTGAGCCCCGTTCTGCGGCCGCAAAACCACTCTACGGATCGCAGAACGATCGCAGAGTGAGGCAGTTTTCTGGGGTGTTTTTGATGTTGATTTCGCGGCTATTTCTGCGATCGCATAACCGTTTTGCGGGCCGCACTTTTGTCGCACAGTCATCCTTAGACTTTTACGAAGGGAGGTTCGGACTTTTTGGATTGAATAGTGCCTGGTGATTTAAAGGAAAATGTTAGGCAGAAGTAGGCATTTCTGTGCCCCGTTCTGCGGCCGCAGAACGATCGCAGAGTGAGGCAGTTTTCAGGGGCTTTTTTGATGTCGATTTCGCGGTCAATTTCTACGATTGCATAACCATTTCGCTGGCCGCACTTTGGTCGCACAGTCATCCTTAGACGTTTATGAAGGAAGGTTCGGACTTTTTGGATTGAATAGTGCCTTTTGATTTAAAGGAAAATGTTGGGCAGAAGTAGGCATTTTTGTGCCCCGTTCTGCGGCCGTAGAACCGCTCTACGGACCGCAGATTGGTCGCGGAATGAGGCAGTATTCTGGGGCTTTTTTGATGTCGATTTCGCGGTCAATTTCTACGATCGCATAACCGTTTCGCTGGCTGCACTTTGGTCGCACAGTCATCCTTAGACTTTTAAGAAGAAAGGTTCGGACTTTTTGGATAGAATAGTGCCTGGTGATTTAAAGGAAAATGTTGGGCAGAAGTAGGCATTTTTGTGCCCCGTTCTGCGGCCGCAGAACCACTCTACGGACCGCAGATTGGTCGTGGAGTGAGGTAGTTTTTTGGGGCTTTTTTGATGTCGATTTCGCGGTCAATTTCTGCGATCGCATAACCGTTTCGCTGGCCGCACTTTGGTCGCACAGTCATCCTTAGACATTTACGAAGGAAGGTTCGGACTTTTTGGATTGAATAGTGCATGGTGCTTTAAAGGAATATGTTGGGCAGAAGTAGGCATTTCTGTGCCCCGTTCTGCGGCCGCAGAACCACTCTACGGACCACAGAACGATCGCAGAGTGAGGCAGTTTTCTGGGGCTTTTTTGATGTCGATTTCGCGGTCAATTTCTACGATTGCATAACCGTTTCGCTGGCCGCACTTTGGTCGCACAGTCATCCTTAGACTTTTACGAAGGAAGGTTCGGACTTTTTGGATTGAATTAGTGCCTGGTGATTTAAAGGAAAATGTTAGGCAGAAGTAGGCATTTCCATGCCCCGATCTGCGGCCGCAGAACCACTCTACGGACCGCAGAATGGTCGCAGAGTGAGGCAGTTTTCTGGGGTGTTTTTGATGTTGATTTCGCGGCTATTTCTGCGATTGCATAACCGTTTCGTGGGCCGCACTTTTGTCGCACAGTCATCCTTATACTTTTACGAAGGGAGGTTTGGACTTTTTGGATTGAATAGTGCCTGGTGATTTAAAGGAAAATGTTGAGCAGAAGTAGGCATTTCTGTGCCCCGTTCTGCGGCCGCAGAACCACTCTACGGACCGCATAATGGTCGCAGAGTGAGGCAGTTTTCTGGGGTGTTTTTGATGTTGATTTCGCGGCTATTTCTGCGATCGCATAACCGTTTTGCGGGCAGCACTTTTGTCGCACAGTCATCCTTGGACTTTTACGAAGGGAGGTTCAGACTTTTTGGATTGAATAGTGCCTGGTGATTTAAAGGAAAATGTTTGGCAGAAGTAGGCATTTCTGTGCCCCGTTCTGCGGCCGCAGAACCACTCTACGGACCGCAGAACGATCGCAGAGTGAGGCAGTTTTCTGGGGCATTTTTGATGTCGATTTTGCGGCTATTTCTTCGATCGCATAACCGTTTCGCTGGCCGCACTTTGTTCGCACAGTCATCCTTAGACTTTTACGAAGGGAGGTTCGGACTTTTTGGATTAAATAGTGCCTGATGATTTAAAGGAAAATGTTAGGCAGAAGTAGGCATTTCTGTGCCCCGTTCTGCGGCCGCAGAACCACTCTACGGATCGCAGACCGATCGCAAAGTGAGGCAGTTTTCTGGGGCATTTTTGATGTCGATTTCGCGGCTATTTCTTCGATCGCATAACCGTTTCGCTGGCCGCACTTTGGTCGCACAGTCATCGTCAGACTATTACGAAGGGAGGTTCAGACTTTTTGGATTGAATAGTGCCTGGTGATTTAAAGGAAAATGTTGGGCAGAAGTAGGCATTTCTGAGCCCCGTTCTGCGGCCGCAGAACCACTATACGGATCGCAGAACGATCGCAGAGTGAGGCAGTTTTCTGGGGCATTTTTGATGTCAATTTCGTGGCTATTTCTTCGATCGCATAACCGTTTCGCTGGCCGCACTTTGTTCGCACAGTCATCCTTAGACTTTTACGAAGGGAGGTTCGGACTTTTAGGATTGAATAGTGCCTGATGATTTAAAGGAAAATGTTAGGCAGAAGTAGGCATTTTTGTGCCCCGTTCTGCGGCCGCAGAACCACTCTAAGGATCGCAGACCGATCGCAAAGTGAGGCAGTTTTCTGGGGCATTTTTGACGTCGATTTCGCGGCAATTTCTTCGATCGCATAACCGTTTCGCTGGCCGCACTTTGGTCGCACAGTCATTGTCAGACTATTACGAAGGGAGGTTCGGACTTTTTGGATTGAATAGTGCCTGGTGATTTAAAGGAAAATGTTGGGCAGAAGTAGGCATTTCTGAGCCCCGTTCTGCGGCCGCAGAACCACTCTACGAATCGCAGAACGATCGCAGAGTGAGGCAGTTTTCTGGGGCATTTTTGATGTCAATTTCGTAGCTATTTCTGCGATCGCATAACCGTTTCCCGGGCCGCACTTTTGTCGCACAATCATCCTTAGACTTTTACGAAGGGAGGTTTGAACTTTTTGGATTGAATAGTGCCTGGTGATTTAAAGGAAAATGTTGAGTAGAAGTAGGCATTTCTGTGCCCGGTTTTGCGGCCGCAGAACCACTCTACGGACCGCAGAATGGTCGCAGAGTGAGGCAGTTTTCTTGGGTGTTTTTGATGTTGATTTCGCGGCTATTTCTGCGATTGCATAACCGTTTTGCGGGCCGCACTTTTGTCGCACAGTCATCCTTAGACTTTTACGAAGGGAGGTTCGGACTTTTTGGATTGAATAGTGCCTGGTGATTTAAAGGAAAATGTTAGGCAGAAGTAGGCATTTCTATGCCCCGTTCTGCGGCCGCAGAACGATCGCAGAGTGAGGCAGTTTTCAGGGGCTTTTTTGATGTCGATTTCGCGGTCAATTTCTACGATTGCATAACCATTTCGCTGGCCGCACTTTGGTCGCACAGTCATCCTTAGACGTTTATGAAGGAAGGTTCGGACTTTTTTGATTGAATAGTGCCTTTTGATTTAAAGGAAAATGTTGGGCAGAAGTAGGCATTTTTGTGCCCCGTTCTGCGGCCGTAGAACCGCTCTACGGACCGCAGATTGGTCTCGGAGTGAGGCAGTATTGTGGGGCTTTTTTGATGTCGATTTCGCGGTCAATTTCTGCGATCGCATAACTATTTCGCTGGCTGCACTTTGGTCGCACAGTCATCCTTAGACTTTTAAGAAGAAAGGTTCGGACTTTTTGGATAGAATAGTGCCTGGTGATTTAAAGGAAAATGTTGGGCAGAAGTAGGCATTTTTGTGCCCCGTTCTGCGGCCGCAGAACCACTCTACGGACCGCAGATTGGTCGTGGAGTGAGGTAGTTTTTTGGGGCTTTTTTGATGTCGATTTCGCGGTCAATTTCTGCGATCGCATAACCGTTTCGCTGGCCGCACTTTGGTCGCACAGTCATCCTTAGACATTTACGAAGGAAGGTTCGGACTTTTTGGATTGAATAGTGCATGGTGCTTTAAAGGAATATGTTGGGCAGAAGTAGGCATTTCTGTGCCCCGTTCTGCGGCCGCAGAACCACTCTACGGACCGCAGAATGATCGCAGAGTGAGGCAGTTTTCTGGGTTTTTTTGTTGTCGATTTCGCGGTCAATTTCTACGATTGCATAACCGTTTCGCTGGCCGCACTTTGGTCGCACAGTCATCCTTAGACTTTTACGAAGGAAGGTTCGGACTTTTTGGATTGAATAGTGCCTGGTGATTTAAAGGAAAATGTTAGGCAGAAGTAGGCATTTCCATGCCCCGATCTGCGGCCGCAGAACCACTCTACGGACCGCAGAATGGTCGCAGAGTGAGGCAGTTTTTTGGGGTGTTTTTGATGTCGATTTCGCAGCTATTTCTGCGATCGCATAACCGTTTCGTGGGCCGCACTTTTGTCGCACAGTCATCCTTATACTTTTACGAAGGGAGGTTTGGACTTTTTGGATTGAATAGTGCCTGGTGATTTAAAGGAAAATGTTGAGCAGAAGTAGGCATTTCTGTGCCCCGTTCTGCGGCCGCAGAACCACTCTACGGACCGCAGAATGGTCGCAGAGTGAGGCAGTTTTCTGGGGTGTTTTTGATGTTGATTTCGCGGCTATTTCTGCGATCGCATAACCGTTTTGCGGTTCGCACTTTTGTCGCACAGTCATCCTTAGACTTTTACGAAGGGAGGTTCAGACTTTTTGGATTGAATAGTGCCTGGTGATTTAAAGGAAAATGTTAGGCAGAAGTAGGCATTTCTGTGCCCCGTTCTGCGGCCGCAGAACCACTCTACGGACCGCAGAACGATCGCAGAGTGAGGCAGTTTTCTTGGGCTTTTTTGATGTCGATTTCGCGGTCAATTTCTATGATTGCATAACCGTTTCGCTGGCCGCACTTTGGTCGCACGGCCATCCTTAGACTTTTACGAAGGAAGGTTCGGACTTTTTGGATAGAATAGTGCCTGGTGATTTAAAGGAAAATGTTGGGCAGGAGTAGGCATTTTTGTCCCCCGTTTTGCGGCCGCAGAACCACTCTACGGACCGCAGATTGGTCGCGGAGTGAGGCAGTTTTCTGTGGCTTTTTTGATGTCGATTTTGAGGCTATTTCTGCGATCGCATAACCGTTTCGCTGGATGCACTTTGGTCGCACAGTCATCCTTAGACTTTTACGAATGAAGGTTCGGACTTTTTGGATTGAATAGTGCCTGGTGATTTAAAGGAAACTGTTGGGCAGAAGTAGGCATTTTTGTGCCCCGTTCTGCGGCCGCAGAACCACTCTACGGACCGCAGATTTGTCGCGGAGTGAGGCAGTTTTCTGGGGCTTTTTTGATGTCAATTTCGCGATCAATTTCTGCGATCGCATAACCATTTCGCTGGCCGCACAGTCATCCATAGACATTTATGAAGGAAGGTTCGGACTTTTTGGATTGAATAGTGCCTGGTGATTTAAAGGAAAATGTTGGGCAGAAGTAGGCATTTTTGTGGCCCGTTCTGCGGCCGCAGAACCTCTCTACAGACCGTAGAATGGTCGCAGAGTGAGGCAGTTTTCTGGGGCATTTTTGATGTCGATTACGCAGCTATTTCTGCGATCGCATAACCGTTTTGCGGGCCGCACTTTTGTCGCACAGTCATCCTTAGACTTTTACGAAGGGAGGTTCGGACTTTTTGGATTGAATAGTGCCTGGTGATTTAAAGGAAAATGTTGGGCAGAAGTAGGCATTTCTGTGGCCCGTTCTGCGGCCGCAGAACCTCTATGCAGACCGTAGAATGGTCGCAGAGTGAGGCAGTTTTCTAGGGCTTTTTTGATGTCGATTTCGCGGTTAATTTCTACGATTGCATATCCATTTCGCTGGCCGCACTTTGGTCGCACAGTCATCCTTAGACTTTTTCGAAGGAAGGTTCGGACTTTTTGGATTGAATAGTGCCTTGTGATTTAAAGGAAAATGTTGGGCAGAAGTAGGCATTTTTGTGCCCCGTTTTGCGGCCGTAGAACCACTCTACGTACCGCAGATTGGTCGCGGAGTGAGGCAGTTTTCTGGGGCTTTTTTGATTTCGATTTCGCGGTCAATTTCTGCAATCGCATAACCGTATCGCTGGCTGCACTTTGGTCGCACAGTCATCCTTAGACATTTACGAAGGAAGGTTCGGACTTTTTGGATTGAATAGTGCCTGGTGATTTAAAGGAAAATGTTGGGCAGAAGTAGGCATTTCTGTGGCCCGTTCTGCGGCCGCAGAACCTCTATGCAGACCGTAGAATGGTCGCAGAGTGAGGCAGTTTTCTGGGGCATTTTTGACGTCGATTACGCAGCTATTTCTGCAATCGCATAACCGTTTTGTGGGCCGCACTTTTGTCGCACAGTCATCCTTAGACTTTTACGAAGGGAGGTTCGGACTTTTTGGATTGAATAGTGCCTGGTGATTTAAAGGAAAATGTTAGGCAGAAGTAGGCATTTCTGTGTCCCGTTCTGCGGCCGCAGAACCACTCTATGGACCGCAGAACGATCGCAGAGTGAGGCAGTTTTCTGGGGCTTTTTTGATGTCGATTTGACGATCAATTTCTACGATTGCATAACCGTTTCGCTGGCCGCACTTTGGTCGCACAGTCATCCTTAGACTTTTACGAAGGAAGGTTCGGACTTTTTGGATTGAATAGTGCCTTGTGATTTAAAGGAAAATGTTGGGCAGAAGTAGGCGTTTTTGTGCCCCGTTCTGCGGCCGTAGAACCACTGTACGGACCGCAGATTGGTCGAGGAGTGAGGCAGTTTTCTGGGGCTTTTTTGATTTCGATTTCGCGGTCAATTTCTGCAATCGCATAACCGTTTCGCTGGCTGCACTTTGGTCGCACAGTCATCCTTAGACATTTACGAAGGAAGGTTCGGACTTTTTGGATTGAATAGTGCCTGGTGATTTAAAGGAAAATGTTGGGCAGAAGTAGGCATTTCTGTGGCCCGTTCTGCGGCCGCAGAACCTCTATGCAGACCGTAGAATGGTCGCAGAGTGAGGCAGTTTTCTGGGGCATTTTTGACGTCGATTACGCAGCTATTTCTGCAATCGCATAACCGTTTTGTGGGCCGCACTTTTGTCGCACAGTCATCCTTAGACTTTTACGAAGGGAGGTTCGGACTTTTTGGATTGAATAGTGCCTGGTGATTTAAAGGAAAATGTTAGGCAGAAGTAGGCATTTCTGTGTCCCGTTCTGCGGCCGCAGAACCACTCTATGGACCGCAGAACGATCGCAGAGTGAGGCAGTTTTCTGGGGCTTTTTTGATGTCGATTTCACGATCAATTTCTACGATTGCATAACCGTTTCGCTGGCCGCACTTTGGTCGCACAGTCATCCTTAGACTTTTACGAAGGAAGGTTCGGACTTTTTGGATTGAATAGTGCCTTGTGATTTAAAGGAAAATGTTGGGCAGAAGTAGGCGTTTTTGTGCCCCGTTCTGCGGCCGTAGAACCACTGTACGGACCGCAGATTGGTCGCGGAGTGAGGAAGTTTTCTGGGGCTTTTTTGATGTCGATTTCGCGGTTAATTTCTACGATTGCATATCCGTTTCGCTGGCCGCACTTTGGTCGCACAGTCATCCTTAGACTTTTTCGAAGGAAGGTTCGGACTTTTTGGATTGAATAGTGCCTGGTGATATAAAGGAAAATGTTGGGCAGAAGTAGGCATTTCAGTGGCACGTTCTGTGGCCGCAGAACCTCTCTGCACACCGTAGAATGGTCGCAGAGTGAGGCAGTTTTCTGGGGTATTTTTGATGTCGATTACGCAGCTATTTCTATGATCGCATAACCGTTTCGCGGGCCGCACTTTGGTCGCACAGCCATCCTTAGACTTTTACGAAGGGAGGTTCGGACTTTTTGGATTGAATAGTGAATGGTTATTTAAAGGAAAATGTTGGACAGAAGTAAGCATTTCTGTGCCCCGTTGTGCGGCCGCAGAACCACTCTACGGACCGCAGAATGGTCGCAGAGTGAGGCAGTTTTTTGGGGCATTTTTGATGTTGATTTCGCGGCTATTTCTGCGATCGCATAACCGTTTCGCAGGCCGCACTTTTGTCGCACAGTCATCCTTAGACTTTTACGAAGAGAGGTTCGGACTATTTGAAGTGAATAGTGCCTGGTTATTTAAAGGAAAATATTGGGCAGAAGTAGGCATTTTTTTGCCCCGTTCTGCGGCCATAGAACCTCTCTGCGGACCGCAGATTGGTCGCGGAGTGAGGCAGTTTTCTGGGGCTTTTTTGATGTCGATTTCACGATCAATTTTCGTGATCGCATAACCATTTCGCTGGCCGCACTTTGGTCGCACAGTCATCCTTAGACATTTACGAAGGAAGGTTCGTACTTTTTGGATTGAATAGTGCCATGTGATTTAAAGGAAAATGTTGGGCAGAAGTAGGCATTTCAGTGGCCCGTTCTGCGGATCGTAGAATGGTCGCAGAGTGAGGCAGTTTTCTGGGGCATTTTTGATGTCGATTACGTAGCTATTTCTATGATCGCATAACCGTTTCGCGGGCCGCACTTTGGTCCCACAGCCATCCTTAGACTTTTACGAAGGGAGGTTCGGACTTTTTGGATTGAATAGTGCCTGGTGATTTAAAGGAAAATGTTGGGCAGAAGTAGGCATTTCTGTGCCCCGTTCTGCGGCCGCAGAACCACTCTACGTACCGCAGAATGGTCGCAAAGTGAGGCAGTTTCTTCGGGCGTTTTTGATGTTGATTTCGCGGCTATTTCTGCGATCGCATAACCGTTTCGCGGGCCGCACTTTTGTCGCACAGTCATCCTTAGACTTTTACGAAGGGAGGTTCGGACTTTTTGGATTGAATAGTGCCTGGTGATTTAAAGGAAAATGTTGGGCAGAAGTAGGCATTTCTGTGCCCCGTTCTGCGGCCGCAGAACCACTCTACGGACCGCAGAATGGTCGCAGAGTGAGGTAGTTTTCTGGGGCATTTTTGATGTCGATTTCGCGGCTATTTCTACGATCACATAACCGTTTTGCGGGCCGCACTTTGGTGGCACACTCATCCTTAGACTTTTACGAAGGGAGGTTCGGACTTTTTGGATTGAATAGTGCCTGGTGATTTAAAGGAAAATGTTGGGCAGAAGTAGGCATTTCTGTGCCCCGTTCTGCGGCCGCAGAACCACTCTACGGACCGCAGAATGGTCGCAGAGTGAGGTAGTTTTCTGGGGCATTTTTGATGTCGATTTCGCGGCTATTTCTACGATCACATAACCGTTTTGCTGGCCGCACTTTGGTCGCACAGTCATCCTTAGACTTTTACGAAGGAAGGTTCGGACTTTTTGGATAGAATAATGCCTGGTGATTTAAAGGAAAATGTTGGGCAGAAGTAGGCATTTTTGTGCCCCGTTCTGCGGCCGCAGAGCCACTCTACGGACCGCAGATTGGTCGCGGAGTGAGGCAGTTTTCTGGGGCTATTTTGATGACGATTTCGCGGTCAATTTCTGCGATCGCATAACAGTTTTGCTGGCCGCACTTTGGTCGTACAGTCATCCTTAGACTTTTACGAAGGGAGGTTCGGACTTTTTGGATTGAATAGTGCCCGGTGATTTAAAGGAAAATGTTGGGCAGAAGTAGGCATTTCTGTGCCCCGTTCTGCGGCCGCAGAACCACTCTACGGACCACAGAATGATCGCAGAGTGAGGCAGTTTTTTGGGGCGTTTTTGATGTTGATTTTGCGGCTATTTCTGCGATCGCATAACCATTTTGCGGGCCGCACTTTGGTCGCACAGTCATCCTTAGACTTTTATGCAGGGAGGTTCGGACTTTTTGGATTGAATAGTGCCTAGTGATTTAAAGGAAAATGTTGGGCAGAAGTAGGCATTTCAGTGGCCCGTTCTGCGGCTGCAGAACCTCTCTGCGGACCATAGAATGGTCGCAAAGTGACACAGTTTTCTGTGGCATTTTTGATGTCGATTTCGCGGCTATTTTTGCGATCGCATAACCGTTTCGCGGGCCGCACTTTGGTCGCACAGTCATCCTTAGACTTTTACGAAGGGAGGTTCGGACTTTTTGGATTGAATAGTGCTTGGTGATTTAAATGAAAATGTTGGGCAGAAGTAGGCATTTCTGTGCCCCGTTCTGCGGCCGCAGAACCACTCTACGGACCGCAGAATGGTCGCAGTGTGAGGCAGTTTTCTGGGGCGTTTTTGATGTCGATTTCGCGGCTATTTCTGCGATCACATAACCGTTTCGCTGGCCGCACTTTGGTCGCACAGTCATCCTTAGACTTTTACGAAGGAAGGTTAGGACTTTTTTGATAGAATAGTGCCTGGTGATTTAAAGGAAAATGTTGGGCAGAAGTAGGCATTTTTGTGCCCCGTTCTGCGGTCGCAGAGCCACGCTACGGACCGCAGATTGGTCAAGGAGTGAGGCAGTTTTCTGGGGCTTTTTTGAAGACGATTTCGCGGTCAATTTCTGCGATCGCCTAACCGTTTTGCTGGCCGCACTTTGGTCGCACAGTCATCCTTAGACTTTTACGAATGGAGGTTCGGACTTTTTGGATTGAATAGTGCCTGGTGATTTAAAGGAAAATGTTGGGCAGAAGTAGGCATTTCTGTGCCCCGTTCTGCGGCCGCAGAACCACTCTACGGACTGCATAATGGTCGCAGAGTGAGGCAGTTTTCAGTAGCATTTTTGATGTCGATTTCGTGGCTATTTCTGCTATCGCGTAACCGTTTCGCGAGCCGTACTTTGGTCGCATAGTCATCCTTAGACTTTTGCAAAGGGAGTTTCAGACTTTTTGGATTGAATAGTGCCTGGTGATTTAAAGGAAAATGTTGGGCAGATGTAGGCATTTCAGTGGCCCGTTCTACGGCCGCAGAACCTCTCTGCGGACCGTAGAATGGTCGCAGAGTGAGGCAGTTTTCTGGAGAAATTTTGATGTCGATTTTGCGGCTATTTCTGCGATCGCATAACCATTTCGCGGGCCGCACTTTGGTCGCACAGTCATCCTTAGACTTTTACGCAGGGAGGTTCGGACTTCTTGGATTGAATAGAGCCCGGTGATTTAAAGGAAAATGTTGGGCAGAAGTAGGCATTTCTGTGCCCCGTTCTGCGGCCGCAGAACCATTCAACGGACCGCAGAATGATCGCAGTGTGAGGCAGTTTTCTGGGGCATTTTTGATGTCGATTTCGCGGCTATTTCTACGATCGCATAACCGTTTCGCGGGCCGCACTTTGGTCGCACAGTCATCCTTAGACTTTTACGAAGGGAGGTTCGGACTTTTTGGATTGAATAGTGCCTGGTGATTTAAAGGAAAATATTGGGCAGAAGTAGGCATTTTTTTGCCCCATTCTGCGGCCGCAGAACCTCTCTACGGACCGCAGATTGGTCGCGGAGTGAGGCAGTTTTTTGGGGCTTTTTTGTTGTCGATTCCGTGGCTATTTTTGCGATCGCGTAACCGTTTTGCTAGCCGCACTTTGGTCGCACAGTCATCCTTAGACATTAAAAATGAAGGTTCGGACTTTTTGGATTGAATACTGCCGGGTGATTTAAAGGAAAATGTAGGGAAGAAGTTGGCATATTTGTGCCCCGTTCTGCGGCTGCAGAACCACTTTACGGACCGCAGATTGGTCGCAGAGTGAGGCAGTTTTCTGGGGCTTTATTGATGTCGATTTCGTGGTCAATTTCTGTGATCGTATAACCGTTATGCTTGCCGCACATTGGTCGCACAGTCATCCTTAGACTTTTACAAAGGAAGGTTCGGACTTTTTGGATTGAATAGTGCTTGGTGATTTAAAGGAAAATGTTGGGCAGAAGTAGGCATTTCTGTGCCCCGTTCTGCGGCCGCAGAACCACTCTACAGACCGCAGAATGGTCGCAGAGTGAGGCAGTTTTCTGGGGCATTTTTGATGTCGATTTCGCGGCTATTTCTGCGATCGCATAACCATTTCGCTGGCCGCACTTTGGTCGCACACTCATCCTTAGACTTTTGCGAAGGGAGGTTCGGACTTTTTTGATTGAATAGTGCCTGGTGATTTAAAGGAAAATGTTGGGAAGAAGTAGGCATTTCTGTGCCCCGTTCTGTGGCCGCAGAACCTCTCTATGGACCGCAGAATCATCGCAGAGTGAGGCAGTTTTCTGTGGCGTTTTTGATGTCGATTTCGTTGCTATTTCTGCTATTGCGTAACCGTTTCGCGAGCCGCACTTTGGTCGCATAGTCATCCTTAGACTTTTGCAAAGGGAGTTTCAGACTTTTTGGATTGAATAGTGCCTGGTGATTTAAAGGAAAATGTTGGGAAGATGTAGGCATTTCAGTGGCCCGTTCTACGGCCGCAGAACCTCTCTGCGGACCGTAGAATGGTCGCAGAGTGAGGCAATTTTCTGGGGCATTTTTTATGTTGATTTTGCAGCTATTTCTGCGATCGCATAACCATTTTGCGGGCCGCACTTTGGTCGCACAGTCATCCTTAGACTTTTACGCAGGGAGGTTCGGACTTTTTGGATTGAATAGTGCCTAGTGATTTAAAGGAATATGTTGGGCAGAAGTAGGCATTTTTGTGCCCCGTTCTGCGGTCGCAGAGCCACGCTACGGACCGCAGATTGGTCACGGAGTGAGGCAGTTTTCTGGGGCTTTTTTGATGACGATTTCGCGGTCAATTTCTGCGATCGCATAACCGTTTTGCTGGCCGCACTTTGGTCGCACAGTCATCCTTAGACTTTTACGAATGGAGGTTCGGACTTTTTGGATTGAATAGTGCCTGGTGATTTAAAGGAAAATGTTGGGCAGAAGTAGGCATTTTTGCGCCCCGTTCTGCGGCCGCAGAACCACTCTACGGACCGCAGAATGGTCGCAGAGTGAGGCAGTTTTTTGGGGCTTTTTTGATGACGATTTCGCGGTCAATTTCTGCGATCGCATAACCGTTTCGCTTGCCGCACTTTTGTCGCACAGTCATCCTTAGACTTTTACGAAGGGAGGTTCGGACTTTTTGGATTGAATAGTGCCTGGTGATTTAAAGGAAAATATTGGGCAGAAGTAGGCATTTTTTTGCCCCATTCTGCGGCCGCAGAACCTCTCTACGGACCGCAGATTGGTCGCGGAGTGAGGCAGTTTTCTAGGGCTTTTTTGTTGTCGATTCTCCGGCTATTTTATCGATCGCATAACCGTTTTACGAGCCGCACTTTGGTCGCACAGTCATCCTTAGACTTTTACGAATGAAGGTTCGGACTTTTTGGATTGAATAGTGCCGGGTGATTTAAAGGAAAATGTTGGGCAGAAGTTGGCATTTCTGTGCCCCATTCTGCGGCTGCAGAACCACTCTACGGACCGCAGATTGGTCGCAGAGTGAGGCAGTTTTCTGGGGCTTTTTTGATGTCGATTTCGTGGTCAATTTTTGTGATCGTATAACCGTTTTGCTGGCCGCACTTTGGTCGCACACTCATCCTTAGACTTTTGCGAAGGGAGGTTCGGACTTTTTGGATTGAATAGTGCCTGGTGATTTAAAGGAAAATGTTGGGCAGAAGTAGGCATTTCTGTGCCCCGTTCTGCGGCCGCAGAACATCTCTATGGACCGCAGAATGGTCGCAGAGTGAGGCAGTTTTCTGTGGCATTTTTGATGTCGATTTCGTGGTTATTTTTGCTATCGCGTAACCGTTTCGCGAGCCGCACTTTGGTCGCATAGTCATCCTTAGACTTTTGCAAAGGGACTTTCAGACTTTTTGGATTGAATAGTGCCTGGTGATTTAAAGGAAAATGTTGGGAAGATGTAGGCATTTCAGTGGCCCGTTCTACGGCCGCAGAACCTCTCTGCATACCGTAGAATGGTCGCAGAGTGAGGCAGTTTTCTGGGGCATTTTTGATGTCGACTTTGCGGCTATTTCTGCGATCGCATAACCATTTCGCGGGCCGCACTTTGGTCGCATAGTCATCCTTAGACTTTTACGAAGGGAGGTTCGGACTTTTTGGATTGAATAGTGCCTAGTGATTTAAAGGAAAATGTTGGGCAGAAGTAGGCATTTCAGTGGCCCGTTCTGCGGCTGCAGAACCTCTCTGTGGACCGTAGAATGGTCGCAAAGTGAGACAGTTTTCTGTGGCATTTTTGATGTCGATTTCGCGGCTATTTTTGCGATCGCATAACCGTTTCGCGGGCCGCACTTTGGTCGCACAGTCATCCTTAGACTTTTACGAAGGGAGGTTCGGACTTTTTGGATTGAATAGTGCTTGGTGATTTAAAGGAAAATGTTGGGCAGAAGTAGGCATTTCTGTGCCCCGTTCTGCGGCCGCAGAACCACTCTACGGACCGCAGAATGGTCGCAGAGTGAGGAAGTTTTCTGGGGCATTTTTGATGTCAATTTTGCGGCTATTTCTGCGATCACATAACCGTTTCGCTGGCCGCACTTTGGTCGTACAGTCATCCTTAGACTTTTACGAAGGAAGGTTCGGACTTTTTGGATAGAATAGTGCCTGGTGATTTAAAGGAAAATGTCGGACAGAAGAAGGCATTTTTGCGCCCCGTTCTGCGGCCGCAGAGCCACTCTACGGACTGCAGATTGGTCGCGGAGTGAGGCAGTTTTCTAGGGCTTTTTTGATGACGATTTCGCGGTCAATTTCTCCGATCGCATAACCGTTTTGCTGGCCGCACTTTGGTAGCACAGTCATCCTTAGACATTTACGAAGGAAGGTTCGGACTTTTTGGATTGAATAGTGCCTGGTGCATTAAAGGAATATGTTGGGCAGAAGTAGGCATTTATGTGCCCTGTTCTGCGGCCGCAGAACCACTCTACAAACCGCAGAACGATCGCAGAGTGAGGCAGTTTTTTGGGGCATTTTTGATGTCGATTTCGCAGCTATTTCCGCGATCGCATAACCGTTTCGCGGGCCGCACTTTGGTCGCACAGACATTCTTAGACTTTTACGAAGGGAGGTTCGGACTTTTTGGATTGAATAGTGCATGTGATTTAAATGAAAATGTTGGGCAGAAGTAGGCATTTCTCTTCCTCGTTCTGCTGCCGCAGAACCACTCTACGGACCGCAGAATGGTCGCAGAGTGAGGCAGTTTTCTGGGGTGTTTTTGATGTTGATTTCGCGGCTATTTCTGCGATCGCATAACCGTTTCGCGGGCCGCACTTTTGTCGCACAATCATCCTTAGACTTTTACGAAGGGAGGTTCGGACTTTTTGGATTGAATAGTGCCTGCTGATTCAAAGGAAAATGTTGGGCAGAAGTAGGCATTTTTGTGCCCCGTTCTGTAGCCGCAGAACCTCTCTACGGACCGTAGAATGGTCGCAAAGTGAGGAAGTTTTCTGGGGCATTTTTGATGTCGATTTCGCGGCTATTTCTACGATCGCATAACCGTTTCGCGGGCTGCACTTTGGTCGCACAGTCATCCTTAGACTTTTACGAAGGGAGGTTCGGACTTTTTGGATTGAATAGTTCCTGGTGATTTAAAGGAAAATGTTGGGCAGAAGTAGGCATTTCTGTGCCCTGTTCTACGGCCGTAGAACCACTCTACGGACCTTGAGGCAGTTTTCTGGGGAGTTTTTGATGTCGATTTCGCGGCTATTTCTGCGATCGCATAACCGTTTCGATGGCCGCACTTTGGTCGCATAGTCATCCTTAGACTTTTACGAATGAAGGTTCGGACTTTTGGATTGAATAGTGCATAGTGATTTAAAGGAAAATGTTGGGTAGAAGTAGGCATTTCTGTGCCCCGTTCTACGGCCGCAGAACCTCTCTACGGACCGCAGATTGGTCGCGGAGTGAGGCAGTTTTCTGGTGCTTTTTTGTTGTCGATTTCGCGTCTATTTTTGCGATCCCATAACCGTTTTGCGAGCCGCACTTTGGTCGCACAGTCATCCTTAGACTTTTACGAATGAAGGTTCGGACTTTTTTGAGCGAATAGTGCCTGGTGATTTAAAGGAAAATGTTGGGCAGAAGTTGGCATTTCTGTGCCCCGTTCTGCGGCTGCAGAACCACTCTACGGACCATAGATTGGTCGCAGAGTGAGGCAGTTTTCTGGGGCTTTTTTGATGTCGATTTCGCTGTCAATTTCTGTGATCGGATAACCGTTTTGCTGGCCACACTTTGGTCGCACAGTCATCCTTAGACTTTTACGAAGGAAGGTTCGGACTTTTTGGATTGAATAATGCATAGTGATTTAAAGGAAAATGTTGGGCAGAAGTAGGCAATTCATTGGCCCGTTCTGCGGCTGCAGAACCTCTCTGCGGACTGTAGAATTTTCGCAAAGTGAGACAGTTTTCTGTGGCATTTTTTATGTCGATTTCGCGGCTATTTTTGCGATCGCATAACCATTTCGCGGGCCGCACTTTGGTAGCACAGTCATCCTTTGACTTTTACGAAGGGAGGTTCGGACTTTTTGGACTGAATAGTGCTTGGTGATTTAAAGGAAAATGTTGGGCAGAAGTAGGCATTTCTATGCCCCGTTCTGCGGCCGCAGAACCACTCTACGGACCGCAGAATGGTCGCAGAGTGAGGCAGTTTTCTGGGGCATTTTTGATGTCGATTTCGTGGCTATTTCTGCGATCACATAACCATTTCGCAGGCCGCACTTTGGTCGTACAGTCATCCTTAGACTTTTACAAAGGAAGGTTCGGACTTTTTGGATAGAATAGTGCCTGGTGATTTAAAGGAAAATGTTGGGCAGAAGTAGGCATTTTTGCGCCCCGTTCTGCGGCCGCAGAACCACTCTACGGACCGCAGAATGGTCGCAGAGTGAGGCAGTTTTTTGGGGCTTTTTTGATGACGATTTCGCGGTCAATTTCTGCGATCGCATAACCGTTTCGCTTGCCGCACTTTTGTCGCACAGTCATCCTTAGACTTTTACGAAGGGAGGTTCGGACTTTTTGGATTGAATAGTGCCTGGTGATTTAAAGGAAAATATTGGGCAGAAGTAGGCATTTTTTTGCCCCATTCTGCGGCCGCAGAACCTCTCTACGGACTGCATAATGGTCGCGGAGTGAGGCAGTTTTCTGTGGCATTTTTGATGTCGATTTCGTGGTTATTTTTGCTATCGCGTAACCGTTTCGCGAGCCGCACTTTGGTCGCATAGTCATCCTTAGACTTTTGCAAAGGGACTTTCAGACTTTTTGGATTGAATAGTGCCTGGTGATTTAAAGGAAAATGTTGGGAAGATGTAGGCATTTCAGTGGCCCGTTCTACGGCCGTAGAACCTCTCTGCGGACCGTAGAATGGTCGCAGAGTGAGGCAATTTTCTGGGGCATTTTTGATGTTGATTTTGCAGCTATTTCTGCGATCGCATAACCATTTTGCGGGCCGCACTTTGGTCGCACAGTCATCCTTAGACTTTTACGCAGGGAGGTTCGGACTTTTTGGATTGAATAGTGCCTAGTGATTTAAAGGAATATGTTGGGCAGAAGTAGGCATTTTTGTGCCCCGTTCTGCGGTCGCAGAGCCACGCTACGGACCGCAGATTGGTCACGGAGTGAGGCAGTTTTCTGGGGCTTTTTTGATGACGATTTCGCGGTCAATTTCTGCGATCGCATAACCGTTTTGCTGGCCGCACTTTGGTCGCACAGTCATCCTTAGACTTTTACGAATGGAGGTTCGGACTTTTTGGATTGAATAGTGCCTGGTGATTTAAAGGAAAATGTTGGCCAGAAGTAGGCATTTCTGTGCCCCGTTCTGCGGCCGCAGAACCACTCTACGGACCGCAGAATGGTCGCAGGGTGAGGCAGTTTTTTGGGGCTTTTTTGATGACGATTTCGCGGTCAATTTCTGCGATCGCATAACCGTTTCGCTTGCCGCACTTTTGTCGCACAGTCATCCTTAAACTTTTACGAAGGGAGGTTCGGACTTTTTGGATTGAATAGTGCCTGGTGATTTAAAGGAAAATATTGGGCAGAAGTAGGCATTATTTTGCCCCATTCTGCGGCCGCAGAACCTCTCTACGGACCGCAGATTGGTCGCGGAGTGAGGCAGTTTTCTAGGGCTTTTTTGTTGTCGATTCTGCGGCTATTTTTGCGATCGCATAACCGTTTTACGAGCCGCACTTTGGTCGCACAGTCATCCTTAGACTTTTACGAATGAAGGTTCGGACTTTTTGGATTGAATAGTGCCGGGTGATTTAAAGGAAAATGTTGGGCAGAAGTTGGCATTTCTGTGCCCCATTCTGCGGCTGCAGAACCACTCTACGGACCGCAGATTGGTCGCAGAGTGAGGCAGTTTTCTGGGGCTTTTTTGATGTCGATTTCGTGGTCAATTTTTGTGATCGCATAACTGTTTCGCGGGCCGCACTTTTGTCGCACAGTCATCCTTAGACTTTTACGAAGGGAGGTTCGGACTTTTTGGATTGAATAATGCCTGGTGATTTAAAGGAAAATGTTGGGCAGATGTAGGCATTTCTGTGCCCTGTTCTGCGGCCGCAGAACCACTCTACGGACCGCAGAACGGTCGCAGAGTGAGGCAGTTTTCTGGGGCTTTTTTGATGTCGATTTCGAGGCTATTTCTGCGATAGCATAACCGTTTCGCTGGCTGCACTTTGGTCGCACAGTCATTCTTAGACTTTTACGAATGAAGGTTCGGACTTTTTGGATTGAATAGTGCCTGGTGATTTAAAGGAAAATGCTGGGCAGAAGTAGGCATTTCTGTGCCCCGTTCTGCGGCTGCAGAACCTCTCTACGGACCGCAGATTGGTCGCGGAGTGAGGCAGTTTTCTGCGATTCTGCAGCTATTTTTGCGATCGCGTAACCGTTTTGCAATCCGCACTTTGGTCGCAGAGTCATCCTTAGACTTTTATGAATGAAAATTCGGACTTTTTGGATTGAATAGTGCCTGGTGATTTAAAGGAAAATGTTGGGCAGAAGTAGGCATTTCAGTGGCCCGTTGTGCGGCCACAGAACCTCTCTACGGACCGTAGAATGGTCGCAGAGTGAGGCAGTTTTCTGGGGCATTTTTGATTTCGATTTCGCGGCTATTTCTGCGATAGCATAACCGTTTTGCAGGCCGCACTTTGGTCGCACAGTCATCCTTAGACTTTTACGAAGGCAGGTTCGGACTTTTCGGATTGAATAGTGCCTGGTGATTTAAAGGAAAATTTTGGGCAGAAGTAGGCATTTCTGTGCCGCGTTCTGCGGCCGCAGAACCACTCTACGGACCGCAGATTGGTCGCGGAGTGAGGCATTTTCTAGGGCATTTTTGATGTCGTTTTCGCGGTCAATTTCTGCGATTGCATAACCGTTTCGCGGGCCGCACTTTGGTCGCACAGTCATCCTTAGACTTTTGCGAAGGGAGGTTCGGACTTTTTGGATTGAAAAGTGCTTGGTGATTTAAAGATAAATGTTGGGCAGAAGTAGGCATTTCAGTGGCCCGGTATGCGGCCGCATAACCTCTCTGCGGACCGTAGAGTGGTCGCAAAGTGAGGCAGTTTTCTGGGCCGTTTTTGATGTCGATTTCGCAGCTATTTCTGCGATCGCATAACCGTTTCGCGGGCCGCACTTTGGTCGCACAGTCATCCTTAAACTTTTACGAAGGGAGGTTCGGACTTTTTGGATTGAATAGTGCCTGGTGATTTAAAGGAAAATGTTGGGCAGAAGTAGGCATTTTAGTGGCCCGTTCTGCGGCCGTAGAACCTCTCTGCGGACCGTAGAATGGTCGTAGAGTGAGGCTGTTTTCTGGGGCATTTTTAATGTCGATTTCGCGGCTATTTCTGCGATCGCATAACCGTTTCGCGGGCCGCATTTTGGTCGCACAGTCATTCTTAGACTTTTACGAAGGGAGGTTCGGACTTTTTGGATTGAATAGTGCCTGTGATTTAAAGGAAAATGTTGGGCAGAAGTAGGCATTTCTGTGCCCCGTTCTGCGGATGCAGAACCACTCTACGGACCGCAGAATAGTCGCAGAGTGAGGCAGTTTTCTGGGGTGTTTTTGATGTTGATTTCGTGGCTATTTCTGCGATCGCATAACCGTTTCGCGGGCCGCACTATGGTCGCACAGCCATCCTTAGACTTTTACGAAGGCTGTGATCGTATATCCATTTCACGGGCCGCACTTTGGTCGCACAGTCATCCTTAGACTTTTAAGAAGGGAGGTTCGGACTTTTTGGATTGAATAGTGCCTGGAGATTTAAAGGAAAATGTTAGGTAGAAGTAGGCATTTCTGTGCCCCGTTCTTCGGCCGCAGAACCACTCTACGGACCGCAGATTGGTCGCGGAGTGAGGCAGTTTTCTGGGGCTTTTTTGATGTCGATTTCGTGGTCTATTTCTGCGATCGCATAACCGTTTCGCTGGCCACACTTTGGTCGCACAGTCATCCTTAGACTTTTACGAAGGAAGGTTTGGACTTTTTAGATTGAATAGTGCCTGGTGATTTAAAGGAAAATGTTGGGCAGAAGTAGGAATTTCTGTGCCCCGTTCTGCGGCCGCATAACCAATCTTCGGACCGTAGAATGGTCGCAGAGTGAGGCAGTTTTCTGGGGCGTTTTTGATGTCGATTTTGCGGCTATTTATGTGATTGCATAACCGTTTCGCGGGCCACACTTTGGTCGCACGGTCATCCTTATACTTTTACGAAGGGAGGTTCAGACTTTTTGGATTGAATAGTGCCTGGTTATTTAAAGGAAAATGTTGGGAAGAAATTGGCATTTCAGTGGCCAGTTCTGCAGCCGCAGAATCTCTCTGCGGACTATAGAATGGTCGCAAAGTGAGGCAGTTTTCTGGGGCATTTTTGATGTCGATTTTGCGGCTATTTCTGCGATCGCATAACCATTTCGCGGGCCGCACTTTGGTCGCACAGTCAACCTTAGACTTTTACGAAGGGAGGTTCGGACTTTTTGGATTGAATAGTGCCTGGTGATTTAAAGGAAAATGTTGGGCAGAAGTAGGCATTTCTGTGCCCCGTTCTGCGGCCGCAGAACCACTCTACGGACCGCAGAATGGTCGCAGAGTGAGGCAGTTTTCTGGGGCTTTTTTGATGTCGATTTCGTGGTCAATTTCAGCGATCGCATAACCATTTCGCGGGCCGCACTTTTGGTCGCACTGTCATCCTTAGACTTTTCGTAGGGAGGTTCGGACTTTTTGGATTGAATAGTGCCTGGTGATTTAAAGGAAAATGTTGGGCAGAAGTAGGCATTTCTGTGCCCCGTTCTGCGGCCGCAGAACCACACTACGGACCGCAGAATGGTCGCAGAGTGAGGCAGTTTTCTTGGGCATTTTTGATGTCGATTTCGCGGCTATTTCTGTGATTGCATAACCGTTTCGCGGGCCACACTTTGGTCGCACGGTCATCCTTATACTTTTACGAAGGGAGGTTCGGACTTTTTGGATTGAATAGTGCCTGGTTATTTAAAGGAAAATGTTGGGAAGAAATAGGCATTTCAGTGGCCAGTTCTGCAGCCGCAGAATCTCTCTCCGGACTATAGAATGGTCGCAAAGTGAGGCAGTTTTCTGGGGCATTTTTGATGTCGATTTCGCGGCTATTTCTGCGATCGCATAACCGTTTCGCTGGCCGCACTTTGGTCGCACAGTCATCCTTAGACTTTTACGTAGGAAGGTTCGGACTTTTTGGATTGAATAGTGCTTGGTGATTTAAAGGAAAATGTTGGGCAGAAGTAGGCATTTCAGTGGCCCGTTTTGCGGCCGCAGAACCTCTCTGTGGACCGTAGAATGGTCGCTGAGTGAGGCAGTTTTTCGTGGCATTTTTATTGTCGATTTCGCGGCTATTTCTGCGATCGCATAACCGTTTCGCGGGCCGCACTTTGGTCGCACAGTCATCCTTAGACTTTTACGAAGGGAGGTTCGGACTTTTTGGATTGAATAGTGCCTGGTGATTTAAAGGAAAATGTTGGGCAGAAGTAGGCATTTCTGTGCCCCGTTCTGCGGCCGCAGAACCACTCTACGGACCGCAGAATGGTCACAGAGTGAGGCAGTTTTCTTGGGCGTTTTTTATGGCGATTTCGCGACTATTTCTGTGATTGCATAACCGTTTCGCGGGCCACACTTTGGTCGCACGGTCATCCTTATACTTTTACGAAGGGAGGTTCGGACTTTTTGGATTGAATAGTGCCTCGTTATTTAAAGGAAAATGTTGGGAAGAAATAGGCATTTCAGTGGCCAGTTCTGCAGCCGCAGAATCTCTCTCCGGACTATAGAATGGTCGCAAAGTGAGGCAGTTTTCTGGGGCATTTTTGATGTCCATTTCGCGGCTATTTCTGCGATCGCATAACCATTTCGCGGGCCGCACTTTGGTCGCACAGTCATCCTTAGACTTTTACGAAGGGAGGTTCGGACTTTTTGGATTGAATAGTGCCTGGTGATTTAAAGGAAAATGTTGGGCAGAAGTAGGCATTTCTGTGCCCCGTTCTGCGGCCGCAGAACCACTCTACGGACCGCAGAATGGTCTCAGAGTGAGGCAGTTTTCTTGGGCGTTTTTGATGTCGATTTCGCGGCTATTTCTGCGATTGCATAACCATTTCGCGGGCCGCACTTTGGTCGCACAGTCATCCTTAGACTTTTACGTAGGGAGGTTCGGACTTTTTGGATTGAATAGTGCCTGGTGATTTAAAGGAAAATGTTAGGCAGAAGTAGGCATTTCTGTGCCCCGTTCTGCGGCCGCATAATCACTCTACGGACCGCAGAATGGTCGCAGAGTGAGGCAGTTTTCTTGGGCGTTTTTGATGTAGATTTCGCGGCTATTTCTGTGATTGCATAACCGTTTCGCGGGCCACACTTTGGTCGCACGGTCATCCTTATACTTTTACGAAGGGAGGTTCGGACTTTTTGGATTGAATAGTGCCTGGTTATTTAACGGAAAATGTTGGGAAGAAATAGGCATTTCAGTGGCCAGTTCTGCAGCCGCAGAATCTCTCTGCGGACTATAGAATGGTCACAAAGTGAGGCAGTTTTCTGAGGCATTTTTGATGTCGATTTCGCGGCTATTTCTGCGATCGCATAACCGTTTCGCTGGCCGCACTTTGGTCGCACAGTCATCCTTAGACTTTTACATAGGAAGGTTCGGACTTTTTGGATTGAATAGTGCCTGGTGATTTAAAGGAAAATGTTAGGCAAAAGTAGGCATTTTTGTGCCCCATTCTTCGGCCGCAGAACCACTCTACGGACCGCAGAATGGTCGCAGAGTGAGGCAGTTTTCTTGGGCGTTTTTGATGTCGATTTCGCGGCTATTTCTGTGATTGCATAACCGTTTCGTGGGCCACACTTTGGTCGCACGGTCATCCTTATACTTTTACGAAGGGAGGTTCGGACTTTTTGGATTGAATAGTGCCTCGTTATTTAAAGGAAAATGTTGGGAAGAAATAGGCATTTCAGTGGCCAGTTCTGCAGCCGCAGAATCTCTCTCCGGACTATAGAATGGTCGCAAAGTGAGGCAGTTTTCTGGGGCATTTTTGATGTCCATTTCGCGGCTATTTCTGCGATCGCATAACCATTTCGCGGGCCGCACTTTGGTCGCACAGTCATCCTTAGACTTTTACGAAGGGAGGTTCGGACTTTTTGGATTGAATAGTGCCTGGTGATTTAAAGGAAAATGTTAGGCAAAAGTAGGCATTTTTGTGCCCCATTCTTCGGCCGCAGAACCACTCTACGGACCGCAGAATGGTCGCAGAGTGAGGCAGTTTTCTTGGGCGTTTTTGATGTCGATTTCGCGGCTATTTCTGTGATTGCATAACCGTTTCGTGGGCCACACTTTGGTCGCACGGTCATCCTTATACTTTTACGAAGGGAGGTTCGGACTTTTTGGATTGAATAGTGCCTGGTTATTTAAAGGAAAATGTTGGGAAGAAATAGGCATTTCAGTGGCCAGTTCTGCAGCCGCAGAATCTCTCTCCGGACTATAGAATGGTCGCAAAGTGAGGCAGTTTTCTGGGGCATTTTTGATGTCGATTTCGCGGCTATTTCTGCGATCGCATAACCATTTCGCGGGCCGCACTTTGGTCGCACAGTCATCCTTAGACTTTTACGAAGGGATGTTCGGACTTTTTGGATTGAATAGTGCCTGGTGATTTAAAGGAAAATGTTGGGCAGAAGTAGGCAATTCTGTGCCCCGTTCTGCGGCCGCAGAACCACTCTACGGACCGCAGAATGGTCGCAGAGTGAGGCAGTTTTCTTGGGCGTTTTTGATGTCGATTTCGCGGCTATTTCTGCGATTGCATAACCATTTCGCGGGCCGCACTTTGGTCGCACAGTCATCCTTAGACTTTTACGTAGGGAGGTTCGGACTTTTTGGATTGAATAGTGCCTGGTGATTTAAAGGAAAATGTTAGGCAGAAGTAGGCATTTCTGTGCCCCGTTCTGCGGCCGCATAATCACTCTACGGACCGCAGAATGGTCGCAGAGTGAGGCAGTTTTCTTGGGCGTTTTTGATGTAGATTTCGCGGCTATTTCTGTGATTGCATAACCGTTTCACGGGCCACACTTTGGTCGCACGGTCATCCTTATACTTTTACGAAGGGAGGTTCGGACTTTTGGATTGAATAGTGCCTGGTTATTTAAAGGAAAATGTTGGGAAGAAATAGGCATTTCAGTGGCCAGTTCTGCAGCCGCAGAATCTCTCTCCGGACTATAGAATGGTCGCAAAGTGAGGCAGTTTTCTGGGGCATTTTTGATGTCGATTTCGCGGCTATTTCTGCGATCGCATAACCATTTCGCGGGCCGCACTTTGGTCGCACAGTCATCCTTAGACTTTTACGAAGGGATGTTCGGACTTTTTGGATTGAATAGTGCCTGGTGATTTAAAGGAAAATGTTGGGCAGAAGTAGGCAATTCTGTGCCCCGTTCTGCGGCCGCAGAACCACTCTACGGACCGCAGAATGGTCGCAGAGTGAGGCAGTTTTCTGGGGCTTTTTTGATGTCGATTTCGCGGTCAATTTCTGTGATCGCATAACCGTTTCGATGGCCGCACTTTGGTCGCACAGTCATCCTTAGACTTTTACGAAGGGAGGTTCGGACTTTTTGGATTGAATAGTGCCTGGTGATTTAAAGGAAAATGTTAGGCAAAAGTAGGCATTTATGTGCCCCATTCTTCGGCCGCAGAACCACTCTACGGACCGCAGAATGGTCGCAGAGTGAGGCAGTTTTCTTGGGCGTTTTTGATGTCGATTTCGCGGCTATTTCTGTGATTGCATAACCGTTTCGTGGGCCACACTTTGGTCGCACGGTCATCCTTATACTTTTACGAAGGGAGGTTCGGACTTTTTGGATTAAATAGTGCCTGGTTATTTAAAGGAAAATGTTGGGAAGAAATAGGCATTTCAGTGGCCAGTTCTGCGGCCGCAGAATCTCTCTCCGGACCGTAGAATGGTCGCAGAGTGAGGCAGTTTTCTGGGGCGATTTTGATGTCGATTTCGCGGCTATTTCTGCGATTGCATAACCATTTCGCGGGCCGCACTTTGGTCGCACAGTCATCCTTAGACTTTTACGTAGGAAGGTTCGGACTTTTTGGATTGAATAGTGCCTAATGATTTAAAGGAAAATGTTGGGAAGAAGTAGGCATTTCAGTGGCCCGTTCTGCGGCCGCAGAACCTCTCTGTGGTCCATAGAATGGTCGCAAAGTGACGCAGTTCTCTTGGGCTTGTTTGATGTCGATTTTGCGGCTATTTCTGCGATCGCATAACCGTTTTGCGGGCCGCACTTTGGTCGCACAGTCATCCTTAGACTTTTATGAAGGGAGGTTTGGACTTTTTGGATTGAATAGTGCCTGGAGATTTAAAGAAAAATGTTGGGCAGAAGTAGGCATTTTTATGCCCCGTTCTGCGGCCGCAGAACCACTCTATGGACCGCAGATTGGTCGCGGAGTGAGGCAGTTTTCTGGGGCTTTTTTGATGTCGATTTCGCGGTCAATTTCTGCGATGGCATAACCGTTTCGCTGGCCGCACTTTGGTCGCACAGTCATCCTTACACTTTTACGAAGGAAGGTTCGGACTTTTTGGATTGAATAGTGCCGGGTGATTTAAAGGAAAATGTTGGGCAGAAGTAGGCATTTCTATGCCACGTTCTGCGGTCGCAGAACCACTCTACGGACCGTAGAATGGTCGCAGAGTGAGGCAGTTTTCTGGGGCGATTTTGATGTCGATTTCGTGGCTATTTCTGCGATTGCATAACCATTTCACAGGCCGCACTTTGGTCGCACAGTCATCCTTAGACTTTTACGTAGGAAGGTTTGAACTTTTTGGATTGAATAGTGCCTAATGATTTAAAGGAAAATGTTGGGAAGAAGTAGGCATTTCAGTGGCCCGTTCTGCGGCCGCAGAACCTCTCTGCGGTCCGTAGAATGGTCGCAAAGTGACGCAGTTCTCTTGGGCTTTTTTGATATCGATTTTGCGGCTATTTCTGCGATCGCATAACCGTTTTGCGGGCCGCACTTTGGTCGCACAGTCATCCTTAGACTTTTACGAAGGGAGGTTTGGACTTTTTGGATTGAATAGTGCCTGGAGATTTAAAGAAAAATGTTGGGCAGAAGTAGGCATTTTTATGCCCCCTTCTGCGGCCGCAGAACCACTCTATGGACCGCAGATTGGTCGCGGAGTGAGGCAGTTTTCTGGGGCTTTTTGATGTCGATTTCGCGGTCAATTTCTGCGATTGCATAACCGTTTCGCTGGCCGCACTTTGGTCGCACAGTCATCCTTTTACTTTTACGAAGGGAGGTTCGGACTTTTTGGATTGAATAGTGCCTGGTGATTTAAAGGAAAATGTTGGGCAGAAGTAGGCATTTCTGTGACCCGTTCTGCGGCCGCAGAACCACTCTACGGACCGCAGAATGGTCGCAGAGTGAGGCAGTTTTCTTGGGCATTTTTGATGTCGATTTTGCGGCTATTTCTGCGATCGCATGACCGTTTCGCTGGCCGCACTTTGGTCGCACAGTCATCCTTAGACTTTTACGTAGGAAGGTTCGGACTTTTTGGATTGAATAGTGCTTGGTGATTTAAAGGAAAATGTTGGGCAGAATTAGGCATTTCAGTGGCCCGTTATGCGGCCGCGGAACCTCTCTGCGGACCATAGAATGGTCGCAGAGTGAGGCAGTTTTTCGTGGCATTTTTATTGTCGATTTCGCGGCTATTTCTGTGATTGCATAACTGTTTCGCGGGCCACACTTTGGTCGCACAGTCATCCTTATACTTTTACGAAGGGAGGTTCAGACTTTTTGGATTTAATAGTGCCTGGTTATTTAAAGGAAAATGTTGGGAAGAAGTAGGCATTTCACTGGCCAGTTCTGCGGCCGCAGAATCTCTCTGCGGACCGTAGAATGGTCGCGGAGTGAGGCAGTTTTCTAGTGCTTTTTTGATGTCGATTTCGCGGTCAATTTCTGCGATCGCATAACCGTTTCGCTTGCCGCACTTTGGTCGCACAGTCATCCTTACACTATTACGAAGGAAGGTTCGGACTTTTTGGATTGAATAGTGCCGGGTGATTTAAAGGAAAATGTTGGGCAGAAGTAGGCATTTCTGTGGCTAGTTCTGCGGCCGCAGAATCTCTCTGCGGACCGTAGAATGGTCGCAGAGTGAGGCAGTTTTCTGGGGCATTTTTGATGTCGATTTCGCGGCTATTTCTGCGATCGCATAACCGTTTCGCGGGCCGCACTTTTGTCGCACAGTCATCCTTAGACTTTTACGAAGGGAGGTTCGGACTTTTTGGATTGAATAGTGCCTGGTGATTTAAAGGAAAATGTTGGGCAGAAGTAGGCATTTCTGTGCCCCGTTATGCGGCCGCAGAACCACTCTACGACCGCAGAAATGTCGCAGAGTGAGGAAGTTTTCTGGGGCATTTTTGATGTCGATTTCTCGGCTATTTCTGCGATCGCATGACCGTTTTGCTGGCCGCACTTTAGTCGCACAGTCATCCTTAGACTTTTACGATTGAAGGTTCGGACTTTTTGGATTGAATAGTGCCTGGTGATTTAAAGGAAAATATTGGGCAGAAGCAGGCATTTTTGTGCCCCGTTCTGCGGCCGCAGAACCACTCTATGGACCGCAGATTGGTCGCGGTGTGAGGAAGTTTTCTGGGGCTTTTTTGATGTCGATTTCGCGGTCAATTTCTACGATCGCATAACCGTTTCACTGGCCGTACTTTGGTTGCACAGTCATCCTTAGACTTTTACGAAGGAAGGTTCGGACTTTTTTGATTGAATACTGCCTGGTGATTTAAAGGAAAATGTTGGGAAGAAGTAGGCATTTCAGTGGCCCGTTCTGCGGCCGTAGAACCTCTCTGCGATCCGTAGAATGGTCGCAAAGTGATGCAGTTCTCTTGGGCTTTTTTGATGTCGATTTTGCGGCTATTTCTGCGATCGCATAACCGTTTTGCGGGCCGCACATTGGTCGCACAGTCATCCTTAGACATTTACGAAGGGAGGTTTGGACTTTTTGGATTGAATAGTGCCTGGAGATTTAAAGAAAAATGTTGGGCAGAAGTAGGCATTTTTATGCCCCGTTCTGCGGCCGCAGAACCACTCTATGGACCGCAGATTGGTCGCGGAGTGAGGCAGTTTTCTGGGGCTTTTTTGATGTCGATTTCGCGGTCAATTTCTGCGATTGCATAACCGTTTCGCTGGCCGCACTTTGGTCGCACAGTCATCCTTTTACTTTTACGAAGGGAGGTTCGGACTTTTTGGATTGAATAGTGCCTGGTGATTTAAAGGAAAATGTTGGGCAGAAGTAGGCATTTCTGTGACCCGTTCTGCGGCCGCAGAACCACTCTACGGACCGCAGAATGGTCGCAGAGTGAGGCAGTTTTCTTGGGCATTTTTGATGTCGATTTTGCGGCTATTTCTGCGATCGCATGACCGTTTCGCTGGCCGCACTTTGGTCGCACAGTCATCCTTAGACTTTTACGTAGGAAGGTTCGGACTTTTTGGATTGAATAGTGCTTGGTGATTTAAAGGAAAATGTTGGGCAGAAGTAGGCATTTCAGTGGCCCGTTATGCGGCCGCAGAACCTCTCTGCGGACCATAGAATGGTCGCAGAGTGAGGCAGTTTTCCGTGGCATTTTTATTGTCGATTTCGCGGCTATTTCTGCGATTGCATAACCGTTTCGCGGGCCACACTTTGGTCGCACAGTCATCCTTATACTTTTACGAAGGGAGGTTCAGACTTTTTGGATTGAATAGTGCCTGGTTATTTAAAGGAAAATGTTGGGAAGAAGTAGGCATTTCAGTGGCCAGTTCTACGGCCGCAGAATCTCTCTGCGGACCATAGAATGGTCGCGGAGTGAGGCAGTTTTCTGGGGCGTTTTTGATGTCGATATCGCTGCTATTTCTGCGATCGCATAACCATTTCGCTGGACGCACTTTGGTCGCACAGTCATCCTAAGACTTTTACGAAGGAAGGTTCGGACTTTTTGGATTGAATAGTGCTTGGTGATTTAATGGAAAATGTTGGGCAGAAGTAGGCATTTCAGTGGCCCATTCTGCGGCCGCAGAACGGTCGCAGAGTGAGGCAGTTTTCTGGGGCATTTTTTATGTCGATTTCGCGGCTATTTCTGCGATCGCATAACCATTTTGCGGGCCGCACTTTGGTCGCACAGTCATCCTTAGACTTTTACGAAGGGAGGTTCGGACTTTTTGGATTGAATAGTGCCTGGTGATTTAAAGGAAAATGTTAAGCAGAAGTAGGCATTTCTGTGCCCCGTTCTTCGGCCGCAGAACCACTCTACGGACCGCAGATTGGTCGCGGAGTGAGGCAGTTTTCTGGGGCTTTTTTTATGTCGATTTCGCGGTCAATTTCTGTGATCGCATAACCGTTTCGATGGCCGCACTTTGGTCGCACAGTCATCCTATGACTTTTACGAAGGAAGGTTCTGACTTTTTGAATTGAATAGTACCTGGTGATTTAAAAGAAAATGTTGGGCAGAAGTGGGCATTTCAGTGGCCCGTTCTGCGGCCGCAGAACCTCTCTGCGGACCGTAGAATGGTCGCAAAGTGAGGCAGTTTTCTGGGGCATGTTTGATGTCGATTTCGCGGCTATTTCTGCGATTGCATAACCGTTTCGCGGGCCGCACTTTGGTCGCACAGTCATCCTTAGACTTTTACGAAGGAAGGTTTGTACTTTTTGGATTGAATAGTGCCTGGGGATTTAAAGGAAAATGTTGGGAAGAAGTAGGCATTTCAGTGGCCAGTTCTGCGGCCGCAGAATCTCTCTGCGGACCGTAGAATGGTCGCAAAGTGAAGCAGTTTTCTGGGGCATTTTTGATGTCGATTTCGCGGCTATTTCTGCGATCGCATAACCGTTTCACGGGCCGCACTTTGGTCGCACAGTCATCCTTAGACTTTTACGAAGGGAGGTTCGGACTTTTTGGATTGAATAGTGCCTGGTGATTTAAAGGAAAATGTTGGGCAGAAGTAGGCATTTCTGTGTCCCGTTCTGCGGCCGCAGAACCACTCTACGGACCGCAGAACGGTCGCAGAGTGAGGCAGTTTTCTAGGGCTTTTTTGATGTCGATTTCGCGGCTATTTGTGCGATCGCATAACCGTTTCGCTGGCCGCACTTTGGTCGTACAGTCATCCTTAGACTTTTACGAAGGAAGGTTCGGACTTTTTGGATTGAATAGTGCCTGGTGATTTAAAGGAAAATGTTGGGCAAAATAGGCATTTTTGTGCCTCGTTCTGCGGCTGCAGAACCACTCTATGGACCGCAGATAGGTCGCGGAGTGAGGCAGTTTTCTGGGGCTTTTTTGATGTCGATTTCGCGGTCAATTTCTGCAATCACATAACCATTTCGATGGCTGCACTTTGGCCGCACAGTCATCCTTACACTTTTACGAAGGAAGGTTCGGACTTTTTGGATTGAATAGTGCCTCGTGATTTAAAGGAAAATGTTGGGAAGAAGTAGGCATTTCAATGGCCCGTTCTGCGGCCGCATAACCTCTTTGCGGACCGTAGAATGGTCCCAATGTGAGACAGTTTTCTGGGGCGTTTTTGATGTCGATTTCACGGCTATTTCTGCGATTGCATAACGGTTTTGCGGGCCGCACTTTGGTCGAACAGTCCTCCTTAGACTTTTATGAAGGGAGGTTCGGACTTTTTGGATTGAATAGTGCCTGGTGATTTAAAGAAAAATGTTGGGCAGAAGTAGGCATTTCTGTGCCCCGTTCTACGACCGCAGAACCACTTTACGGACGGCAGAATGGCCACAGAGTGAGGCAATTTTCTGGGGCATTTTTGATGTCGATATCGCGACTATTTCTGTGATCGCATAACCGTTTCGCTGGCCGCACTTTGGTCGCACAGTCATCCTTAGACTTTTACGAAGG
>NW_027438696.1:0-47000 GCF_000715075.1 Nicotiana tabacum | reverse complement strand
TGACTTAAAACGGGGTTGAGTTATCTTATATATGTCCAAATGTCTTAAACCGCCTTTGTGGGCCCCATAGAGAGTAGCTTGGCGCACTCTCGCGAAAACGTGAATATCTCTCTATTCCGAGATCGTATCGACGAACGGTTTAATGAGTTAGAAACTAGACTCATAGATCTTCAATTTGATAGGTAGATCACCCCATAATTCCAAGCACATTGGGAGTAAAATGCAGTAACATTTGACCTAAAGTTTAAGTAAAATTATAAACCTAAGTTGCGACAACTTTTATCGACTTTTATTTCATAACTCGCTTGACTTCAAGACTTTTGATGCGGATATTATATGATTCAAATACACTAAAACAAGACCTCTTGGGACAGTTAATCACCTCTAGTGTTATCCGAAAATACGGGTTACAACATCCTTGATTAGCTTAACTTCAAATACTTATTAACCACTCTTATACACCCTTGTATCATTTAAGACCAATAGGATTAACTTATTATCATCTCAAAGATAATCTCTTCTTGGATTTATGTCGACTACCTTACGGCGTGATCTATGATATGCGAATTTGGGTTGTAACAAGAATGTTGGGAAAAAGTAGGCATTTCTGTGGCCCGTTCTATGGCCGCAGAACCTCTCTGTGGACCGCAGAATGGTCGCAGAGTGAGGAAGTTTTCTGGGGCGTTTTTGATGTCGATTTCACGGCTATTTCTGTGATCGCATAACCGTTACGCCGGCCGCATTTTGGTCGCACAGTCATCTTTAAACTTTTACGAAGGAAGGTACGGACTTTTTGGATTGAATAGTGCCTGGTGATTTAAAGGAAAATGTTGGGCATAAGTAGGCATTTCCGTGCCCCGTTCTACGGCCGCAGAACCACTCTACGGACCGTAGATTGGTCGCGGAGTGAGGCAGTTTTCTAGGGCTTTTTTGATGTCGAATTCGCAGTCAGTTTCTACGATCACATAACCGTTTCGCGGGCCGCACTTTGGTCGTACAGTCATCCTTAGACTTTTGAGAAGGGAGGTTCGGACTTTTTGGATTGAATAGTGGCTGGTGATTTAAAGGAAAATATTGGGCAGAAGTAGGCATTTCTGTGCCCCGTTCTGCGGCCGCAAAACCTCTCTACGGACTGCAGAATGGTCGCGGAGTGAGGCAGTTTTGATGTCGATTCCGAGGCAATTTCTACGATCGCATAACTATTTCACGGGCACGCACTTTGGTCGCACAGTCATCCTTAGACTTTTGCGAAGGGAGGTTCAAACTTTTTGGATTGAATAGTGCCTGGTGATTTAAAGGAAAATGTTGGGCAGAAGTAGGCATTTCTGTGCCCCGTTCTGCGGCCGCAAAACCTCTCCGTGGACCGTAGAATGGTCGCAGAGTGAGGCAGTTTTCTGGGAGTTTTTGATGTCAATTTTGCGGCTATTTTTGCGACCAAATAACCGTTTCGCGGGCCACAATTTGGTCGCACAATCATCCTTAGACTTTTACGAAGGGAGGTTCGGACTTTTTGGATTGAATAGTGCCTGGTGATTTAAAGGAAAATGTTGGGCAGAAGTAGGAATTTCTGTGCCCCATTCTGTGGCCGCAGAACTACTCTACGGACCGCAGATTGGTCGCGGAGTGAGGCGATTTTCTGGGGCTTTTTTGATGTCGATTTCGCGGTTAATTTCTGTGATCACATAACTATTTCGCGGACCGCACTTTGGTCGCACACTCATCCTTAGACATTTGCGAAGGGAGGTTCGGACTTTTTGGATTGAATAGTGGCTGGTGATTTAAAGGAAAATATTGGGCAGAAGTAGGCATTTCAGTGGCCCGTTCTGCGGCCGCAGAACCTCTCTGCGGACCATAGAATGGTCGCAGAGTGAGGCAGTTTTCTGGGGCATTTTTGATGTCGATTTCGCTGCTATTTCTGCGATCGTATAACCGTTTCGCGGGCCGCACTTTGGTCGCACAGTCATCATTAGACTTTTACGAAGGGAGGTTCGGACTTTTTGGATTGAATAGTGCCTGGTGATTTAAAGGAAAATGTTGGGAAGAAGTAGGCATTTCTGTGCCCCGTTCTACGGCCGTAGAACCACTCTACGGACCGCAGAATGGTCGCAGAGTGAGGCAGTTTTCGGGCGCGTTTTTGATGTCGATTTCGCGACATTTTCTGCTATCGCATAACCGTTTCGCGGGCCGCACTTTGGTCGCACAGTCATCCTTAGACTTTTACGAAGCAAGGTTCGGAATTTTTGGATTGAATAGTGCCTGGTGATTTAAAGGAAAATGTTGGGCAGAAGTAGGCATTTCTGTGCCTCGTTCTGTGGCCGCAAAACCACTCTACGGACTGCAGAATGGTCGCGGAGTTACGCAGTTTTCTGGGGCATTTTTGATGTCGATTTCGCGGCAATTTCTGCGATCGCATAACTATTTTGCAGGCCGCACTTTGGTCGCACAGTCATCCTTAGACTTTTGCGAAGGGAGGTTCAGACTTTTTGGATTGAATAGTGCCTGGTGATTTATAGGAAAATGTTGGGCAGAAGTAGGAATTTCTGTGCCCCGTTCTGCGGCCGCAAAACCTCTCTACGGACTGCAGAATGGTCGCGGAGTGAGGCAGTTTTGATGTCGATTTCGAGGCAATTTCTACGATCGCATAACTATTTCGCGGGCACGCACTTTGGTCGCACAGTCATCCTTAGACTTTTGCGAAGGGAGGTTCAAACTTTTTGGATTGAATAGTGCCTGGTGATTTAAAGGAAAATGTTGGGCAGAAGTAGGCATTTCTGTGCCCCGTTCTGCGGCCGCAAAACTTCTCCGTGGACCGTAGAATGGTCGCAGAGTGAGGCAGTTTTCTGGGAGTTTTTGATGTCAATTTTGCGGCTATTTTTGCGACCGAATAACCGTTTCGCGGGCCACAATTTGGTCGCACAATCATCCTTAGACTTTTACGAAGGGAGGTTCGGACTTTTTGGATTGAATAGTGCCTGGTGATTTAAAGGAAAATGTTGGGCCGAAGTAGGAATTTATGTGCCCCGTTCTGTGGCCGCAGAACCACTCTACGGACCGCAGATTGGTCGCGGAGTGAGGCGATTTTCTTGGGCTTTTTTGATGTCGATTTTGCGGTTAATTTCTGCGATCGCATAACCGTTTCGCTGGCCGTACTTTGGTCGCACAGTCATGCTTACACATTTACGAAGGAAGGTTTGGACTTTTTGTATTGAATAGTGCCTGGTGATTTATAGGAAAATGTTGGGTAGAAGTAGGCATTTCAGTGGCCCTTTCTGCGGCTGCAGAACCTCTCTGCGGACCGTAGAATGGTCGCAAAGTGAGGCAGTTTTCTGATGCGTTTTTGATGTCGATTTCGCGGCTATTTTTGCGATCGCATAACTTTTTTGCGGGCCGCACTTTGGTCGCACAGTCATCCTCAGACTTTTACGAAGGGAGGTTCGAACTTTTTGGATTGAATAGTGCCTGGTGATTTAAAGGAAAATGTTGGGCAGAAGTAGGCATTTCTGTGCCCTGTTCTGCGGCCGCGGAACCACTTCTACGGACCGCAAAATGGTCGCAGAGTGAGGCAGTTTTCTGGGGTATTTTTGATGTCTATTTCGCAACTATTTCTGCGATCGCATAACCGTTTCGCTAGCCGCACTTTGGTCGCACAGTCATCCTTAGACTTTTGAGAAGGGAGGTTCGGACTTTTTGGATTGAATAGTGCCTGGTGATTTAAAGGAAAATGTTGGGCAGAAGTTGGCATTTCTGTGCCCCGTTCTGCGGCCGCAAAACCTCTCCGTGGACCGTAGAATGGTCGCAGAGTGAGGCAGTTTTCTGGGAGTTTTTGATGTCAATTTTGCGGCTATTTTGGTGATTGCGTAACCGTTTCGCGAGCCGCACTTTGGTCGCATAGTCATCCTTAGACTTTTGCAAAGGGAGTTTTAGACTTTTTGGATTGAATAGTGCCTGGTGATTTAAAGGAAAATATTGGGCAGAAGTAGGCATTTCAGTGGCCCGTTCTGCGGCCGCAGAACCTCTCTACGGACCGTAGAATGGTCGCAGAGAGAGGCAGTTTTTTGGGGCATTTTTGATGTCGATTTCGATGCTATTACTGTGATCGTATAACCGTTTCGCGGGCCGCACTTTGGTCGCACAGTCATCCTTAGACTTTTACGAACGGAGGTTCGGACTTTTTGGATTGAATAGTGCCTGGTGATTTAAAGGAAAATGTTGGGCAGAAGTAGGCATTTCTGTGCCCCGTTCTACGGCCACAAAACAACTCTACGGACCGAAGAATGGTCGCAGAGTGAGGCAGTTTTCGGGTGCGTTTTTGATGTCGATTTCACGACATTTTTTGCTATCGCATAACCGTTTCGCGGGCCGCACTTTGGTCGCACAGTCATCCTTAGACTTTTACGAAGCAAGGTTCGGACTTTTTGTATTGAATTGTGCCTAGTGATTTAAAGGAAAATGGTGGGCAGAAGTAAGCATTTCTGTGCCCCGTTCTACGGCAATAAAACCACTCTACGGACCGTAGAATGGTCGCAGAGTGAGGCAATTTTCGGGCGCGTTTTTGATGTCGATTTCGCGGCAATTTCTGCGATCACATAACTATTTTGTGGGCATGCACTTTGGTCGCACAGTCATCCTTATACTTTTGCGAAGGGAGGTTCAGACTTTTTGGATTGAATAGTGCCTGGTGATTTATAGGAAAATGTTGGGCAGAAGTAGGCATTTTTGTACCCCGTTCTGCGGCTGCAAAACCTCTCTACGGACTACAGAATGGTCGCGGAGTGAGGCAGTTTTCTGGGGCATTTTTGATGTCGATTTCGAGGCAATTTCTACAATCGCATAACTATTTCGCGGGCATGCACTTTGGTCGCACAGTCATCCTTAGACTTTTGCGAAGGGCGGTTCAAACCTTTTGGATTTAATAGTGCCTGGTGATTTAAAGGAAAATGATGGGCAGAAGTTGGCATTTCTGTGCCCCGTTCTGCGGCCGCAAAACCTCTCCGTGGGCCGCAGAATGGTCGCAGAGTGAGGCAGTCTTCTAGGAGTTTTTGATGTCAATTTCGTGGCTATTTTTGAGATTGAATAACCATTTCGCGGGCCACACTTTGGTCGCACAATCATCCTTAGACTTTTACGAAGGGAGGTTCGGACTTTTTGGATTGAATAGTGCCTGGTGATTTAAAGGAAAATGTTGGACAGAAGTAGGCATTTCTGTGCCCCGTTCTGCGGCCGCAGAACCACTCTACGGATCGCAGATTCATCGCGGAGTGAGGCAGTTTTCGGGCGCGTTTTTGATGTCGATTTCGCGGCAATTTCTGCGATCGCATAACTATTTTGCGGGCCGCACTTTGGTCGCACAGTCATCCTTAAACTTTTGCGAAGGGAGGTTCAGACTTTTTGGATTGAATAGTGCCTGGTGATTTATAGGAAAATGTTGGGCAGAAGTAGGCATTTTTGTACCCCGTTCTGCGGCTGCAAAACCTCTCTACGGACTACAGAATGGTCGCGGAGTGAGGCAGTTTTCTGGGGCATTTTTGATGTCGATTTCGAGGCAATTTCTACAATCGCATAACTATTTCGCGGGCACGCACTTTGGTCGCACAGTCATCCTTATACTTTTGCGAAGGGAGGTTCAAACTTTTTGGATTGAATAGTGCCTGGTGATTTAAAGGAAAATGATGGGCAGAAGTAGGCATTTTTGTGCCCCGTTCTGCGGCCGCAGAACCACTCCGTGGGCCGCAAAATGGTCGCAGAGTGAGGCAGTTTTCTGGGAGTTTTTTATGTCAATTTCGCGGCTATTTTTGCGATCGAATAACCGTTTCGCGGGCCACACTTTGGTTGCACAATCATCCTTAGACTTTTACGAAGGGAGGTTCAGACTTTTTGGATTGAATAGTGCCTGGTGATTTAAAGGAAAATGTTGGACAGAAGTAGGCATTTCTGTGCCCCGTTCTGCGGCCGCAGAACCACTCTACGGATCGCAGATTGGTCGCGGAGTGAGGCAGTTTTCTGGGGCTTTTTTGATGTCGATTTTGCGGTCAATTTCTGCGATCGCATAACCGTTTTGCTGGCCGCACTTTGGTCGCACAGTCATCCTTACACATTTACGAAGAGAGGTTCGGACTTTTTGTATTGAATAGTACTGGTGATTTAAAGGAAAATGTTGGGCAAAAGTAGGCATTTCAGTGGCCCTTTCTGCGGCCGCAGAACCTCTCTGCGGACCGTAGAATGGTCGCAAAGTGAGGCAGTTTTCTGAGGCGTTTTCGATGTCAATTTCGCGGCTATTTTTGTGATCGCATAACCGTTTCGCGGGCCGCACTTTGGTCGCACAGTCATCCTTAGACTTTTACGAAGGGAGGTTCGGACTTTTTGGATTGAATAGTGACTGGTGATTTAAAGGAAAATGTTGGGCAGAAGTAGGCATTTCTGTGCCCTGTTCTGAGGCCGTAGAATCACTCTACAGACCGCAAAATGGTCGCAGAGTGAGGCAGTTTTCTGGGGCGTTTTTGATGTCGATTTCGCGGCTATTTCTGCGATCGCATAACCGTTTCGCTGGCCGCGCTTTGGTCGCACAGTCATCCTTAGACTTTTGAGAAGGGAGGTTCGGACTTTTTTGATTGAATAGTGCCTGGTGATTTAAAGGAAAATGTTGGGCAGAAGTTGGCATTTCTGTGCCCCGTTCTGCGGCCGCAGAACCTCTCTATGGACCGCAGAATGGTCGCAGAGTGAGGTAATTTTTTGGGGCATTTTTGATGTCGATTTCGCGGCTATTTTGGCGATCGCGTAACCGTTTCGCGAGCCACACTTTGGTCGCACAGTCATCCTTACACTTTTGCAAAGGGAGTTTTAGACTTTTTGGATTGAATAGTGCCTGGTGATTTAAAGGAAAATGTTGGGCAGAAGTAGGCATTTCAGTGGTCCTTTCTGCGGCCGCAGAACCTCTCTGCGGACCGTAGTATGGTCGCAGAGTGAGGCAGTTTTTTGGGGCATTTTTTAATGTTAATTTCGCTGCTATTTCTGCGATCGTATAACTATTTCACGGGCCGCACTTTGGTCTCACAGTCATCCTTAGACTTTTACGAAGGAAGGTTCGGACTTTTTGGATTGAATAGTGCCTGGTGATTTAAAGGAAAATGTTGGGTAGAAGTAGGCATTTGTGTGCCCCGTTCTACGGCCGTAGAACCACTCTACGGACCATAGAATGGTCGCAGAGTGAGGCAGTTTTCTGGGGCATTTTTATTGTCGATTTTGCGGCTATTTCTTCGATCGCATAACCGTTTCGCTGGTCGCACTTTGGTCGCACAGTCATCCTTAGACTTTTACGAAGGGAGGTTTGGAATTTTTGGATTGAATAGTGCCTGGTGATTTAAATGACAATTTTGGGTAGAAGTAGGCATTTCAGTGGCCCGTTCTACGGCCGCAGAACCTCTCTGCGGACCGTAGAATGGTCGCAAAGTGAGCCAGTTTTCTGGTGCGTTTGATGTCGCTTTCGCGGCTATTTCTGCGATCGCATAACCGTTTCGCGGGCCGCACTTTGGTCGCACAGTCATCCTTCGACTTTTACGAAGGGAGGTTCGGACTTTTTGGATTGAATAGTGCCTGGTGATTTAAAGGAAAATGTTGGGCAGAAGTAGGAATTTCTGTGCCCCGTTCTATGGCCGCAGAACCACTCTACGGACCGCAGAATGGTCACAAAGTGAGGCAGTTTTCGGGCGCGTTTTTGATGTCGATTTCGCGACATTTTCTGCGATCGTATAACCGTTTCACGGGCCGCACTTTATTCTCACAGTCATCCTTAGACTTTTACGAAGGAAGGTTCGGACTTTTTGGATTGAATAGTGCCTGGTGATTTAAAGGAAAATGTTGGGTAGAAGTAGGCATTTGTGTGCCCCGTTCTACGGCCGTAGAACCACTCTACGGACCATAGAATGGTCGCAGAGTGAGGCAGTTTTCTGGGGCATTTTTATTGTCGATTTTGCGGCTATTTCTGCGATCACATAACCGTTTCGCTGGTCGCACTTTGGTCGCACAGTCATCCTTAGACTTTTACGAAGGGAGGTTTGGAATTTTTGGATTGAATAGTGCCTGGTGATTTAAATGACAATTTTGGGTAGAAGTAGGCATTTCAGTGGCCCGTTCTACGGCCGCAGAACCTCTCTGCGGACCGTAGAATGGTCGCAAAGTGAGCCAGTTTTCTGGTGCGTTTGATGTCGCTTTCGCGGCTATTTCTGCGATCGCATAACCGTTTCGCGGGCCGCACTTTGGTCGCACAGTCATCCTTCGACTTTTACGAAGGGAGGTTTGGACTTTTTGGATTGAATAGTGCCTGGTGATTTAAAGGAAAATGTTGGGCAGAAGTAGGAATTTCTGTGCCCCGTTCTATGGCCGCAGAACCACTCTACGGACCGCAGAATGGTCACAAAGTGAGGCAGTTTTCGGGCGCGTTTTTGATGTCGATTTCGCGACATTTTCTGCGATCGTATAACCGTTTCACGGGCCGCACTTTGTTCTCACAGTCATCCTTAGACTTTTACGAAGGAAGGTTCGGACTTTTTGGATTGAATAGTGCCTGGTGATTTAAAGGAAAATGTTGGGCAGAAGTAGGCATTTGTGTGCCCCGTTGTATGGCCGTAGAACCACTCTACGGACCATAAAATGGTCGCAGAGTGAGGCAGTTTTCTGGGGCATTTTTATTGTCGATTTTGCGGCTATTTCTGCGATCGCATAACCGTTTCGCTGGTCGCACTTTGGTCGCACAGTCATCCTTAGACTTTTACGAAGGGAGGTTTGGAATTTTTGGATTGAATAGTGCCTGGTGATTTAAATGAAAATTTTGGGTAGAAGTAGGCATTTCAGTGGCCCGTTCTGCGGCCGCAGAACCTCTCTGCGGACTGTAGAATGGTCGCAAAGTGAGCCAGTTTTCTGGTGCGTTTGATGTCGCTTTCGCGGCTATTTCTGCGATCGCATAACCATTTCGCGGGCCGCACTTTGGTCGCACAGTCATCCTTCGACTTTTACGAAGGGAGGTTCGGACTTTTTGGATTGAATAGTGCCTGGTGATTTAAAGGAAAATGTTGGGCAGAAGTAGGAATTTCTGTGCCCCGTTCTGCGGCCGCAGAACCACTCTACGGATCGTAGAACGGTCGCAGAGTGAGGCCGTTTTCGGGCGCGTTTTTGATGTCGATTTCGCGGCAATTTCTGCGATCGCATAACTATTTTGCGGGCCGCACTTTGGTCGCACAGTCATCCTTAAACTTTTGCGAAGGGAGGTTCAGACTTTTTGGATTGAATAGTGCCTGGTGATTTATAGGAAAATGTTGGGCAGAAGTAGGCATTTTTGTACCCCGTTCTGCGGCTGCAAAACCTCTCTACGGACTACAGAATGGTCGCGGAGTGAGGCAGTTTTCTGGGGCATTTTTGATGTCGATTTCGAGGCAATTTCTACAATCGCATAACTATTTCGCGGGCACGCACTTTGGTCGCACAGTCATCCTTATACTTTTGCGAAGGGAGGTTCAAACTTTTTGGATTGAATAGTGCCTGGTGATTTAAAGGAAAATGATGGGCAGAAGTAGGCATTTCTGTGCCCCGTTCTGCGGCCGCAAAACCTCTCCGTGGGCCGCAAAATGGTCGCAGAGTGAGGCAGTTTTCTTGGAGTTTTTTATGTCAATTTCGCGGCTATTTTTGCGATCGAATAACCGTTTCGCGGGCCACACTTTGGTTGCACAATCATCCTTAGACTTTTACGAAGGGAGGTTCAGACTTTTTGGATTGAATAGTGCCTGGTGATTTAAAGGAAAATGTTGGACAGAAGTAGGCATTTCTGTGCCCCGTTCTGCGGCCGCAGAACCACTCTACGGATCGCAGATTGGTCGCGGAGTGAGGCAGTTTTCTGGGGCTTTTTTGATGTCGATTTTGCGGTCAATTTCTGCGATCGCATAACCGTTTTGCTGGCCGCACTTTGGTCGCACAGTCATCCTTACACATTTACGAAGAGAGGTTCGGACTTTTTGTATTGAATAGTGCCTGGTGATTTAAAGGAAAATGTTGGGCAGAAGTAGGCATTTCAGTGGCCCTTTCTGCGGCCGCAGAACCTCTCTGCGGACCGTAGAATGGTCGCAAAGTGAGGCAGTTTTCTGAGGCATTTTTGATGTCAATTTCGCGGCTATTTTTGCGATCGCATAACCGTTTCGCGGGCCGCACTGTGGTTGCACAGTCTTCCTTAGACTTTTACGAAGGGAGGTTCGGACTTTTTGGATTGAATAGTGCCTGGTGATTTAAAGGAAAATGTTGGGCAGAAGTAGGCATTTCTGTGCCCTGTTCTGAGGCCGTAGAATCACTCTACAGACCGCAAAATAGTCGCAGAGTGAGGCAGTTTTCTGGGGCGTTTTTGATGTCGATTTCGCGGCTATTTCTGCGATCGCATAACCGTTTCGCTGGCCATGCTTTGGTCGCACAGTCATCCTTAGACTTTTGAGAAGGGAGGTTCGGACTTTTTTGATTGAATAGTGCCTGGTGATTTAAAGGAAAATGTTGGGCAGAAGTTGGCATTTCTGTGCCCCGTTCTGCGGCCGCAGAACCTCTCTATGGACCGCAGAATGGTCGCAGAGTGAGGCAATTTTTTGGGGCATTTTTGATGTCGATTTCGCGGCTATTTTGGCGATCGCGTAACCGTTTCGCGAGCCACACTTTGGTCGCACAGTCATCCTTACACTTTTGCAAAGGGAGTTTTAGACTTTTTGGATTGAATAGTGCCTGGTGATTTAAAGGAAAATGTTGGGCAGAAGTAGGCATTTCAGTGGTCCTTTCTGCGGCCGCAGAACCTCTCTGCGGACCGTAGTATGGTCGCAGAGTGAGGCAGTTTTCTGGGGCATTTTTAATGTTAATTTCGCTGCTATTTCTGCGATCGTATAACTATTTCACGGGCCGCACTTTGGTCTCACAGTCATCCTTAGACTTTTACGAAGGAAGGTTCGGACTTTTTGGATTGAATAGTGCCTGGTGATTTAAAGGAAAATGTTGGGCAGAAGTAGGCATTTGTGTGCCCCGTTGTATGGCCGTAGAACCACTCTACGGACCATAGAATGGTCGCAGAGTGAGGGAGTTTTCTGGGGCATTTTTATTGTCGATTTTGCGGCTATTTCTGCGATCGCATAACCGTTTCGCTGGTCGCACTTTGGTCGCACAGTCATCCTTAGACTTTTACGAAGGGAGGTTTGGAATTTTTGGATTGAATAGTGCCTGGTGATTTAAATGAAAATTTTGGGTAGAAGTAGGCATTTCAGTGGCCCGTTCTACGGCCGCAGAACCTCTCTGCGGACCATAGAATGGTCGCAAAGTGAGCCAGTTTTCTGGTGCGTTTGATGTCGCTTTCGCGGCTATTTCTGCGATCGCATAACCGTTTCGCGGGCCGCACTTTGGTCGCACAGTCATCCTTAGACTTTTACGAAGGAAGGTTCGGACTTTTTGGATTGAATAGTGCCTGGTGATTTAAAGGAAAATATTGGGCAGAAGTAGGCATTTAAGTGGCCCGTTCTGCGGCCACAGAACCTCTCTGCGGACCGTAGAATGGTCGCAAAGTGAGGCAATTTTTTGAAGCATTTTTGATGTCGATTTCGCCGCTTGTTTTGCGATCGCATAACCGTTTCGCGGGCCGCACTTTGGTCGCACAGTCTTCCTTAGACTTTTACGAAGGGAGGTTCGGACCTTTTGGATTGAATAGTGCCTGGTGATTGAAAGGAAAATGTTGGGCAGAAGTAGGCATTTCTGTGCCCTGTTCTGCGGCCATAGAACCACTCTACGGACCGCAGAATGGTCGCAGAGTGAGGCAGTTTTCTGGGGCGTTTTTGATGTCGATTTTACGGCTATTTATGCGATCGCATGACCGTTTCGCTGGCCGCACTTTGGTCGCACAGTCATCCTTAGACTTTTGAGAAGGGAGGTTCGGAATTTTTGGATTGAATAGTGCCTGGTGATTTAAAGGAAAATGTTGGGCAAAAGTTGGCATTTCAGTGGTCCGTTCTGCGGCCGCAGAACCTCTCTGCGGACCGTAGAATGGTCGCAGAGTGAGGTAGTTTTTTGGGGCATTTTTTATGTCGATTTCGGGGCTATTTCTGCGATCGCATAACCGTTTCGCGGGCCGCACTTTGGTCGCACAGTCATCCTTAGACTTTTACGAAGGGAGGTTCGGACTTTTTGGATTGAATAGTGCCTGGTGATTTAAAGGAAAATGTTGGGCAGAAGTAGGCATTTCTGTGCCCTGTTCTGCGGCCGTAGAACCACTCTCCGGACCGCAGAATGGTCGCAGAGTGAGGCAGTTTTCTGGGGCATTTTTATTGTCGATTTCGCGGCTATTTCTGCGATCGCATAACCGTTTCGCTGGCCGCACTTTGGTCGCACAGTCATCCTTACACATTTACGAAGAGAGGTTCGGACTTTTTGTATTGAATAGTGCCTGGTGATTTAAAGGAAAATGTTGGGCAGAAGTAGGCATTTCAGTGGCCCTTTCTGCGGTCGAAGAACCTCTCTGCGGACCGTAGAATGGTCGCAAAGTGAGGCAATTTTCTGAGGCATTTTTGATGTCAATTTCGCGGCTATTTTTGCGATCGCATAACCGTTTCGCATTCCGCACTTTGGTCGCAGAGTCATCCTTAGACTTTTATGAAGGGAGGTTCGGACTTTTTGGATTGAATAGTGCCTGGTGATTTAAAGGAAAATGTTGGGCAGAAGTAGGCATTTCTGTGCCCTGTTCTGAGGCCGTAGAATCACTCTACAGACCGCAAAATGGTCGCAGAGTGAGGCAGTTTTCTGGGGCGTTTTTGATGTCGATTTGTCGGCTATTTCTGCGATCGCATAACCGTTTCGCTGGCCGCGCTTTGGTCGCACAGTCATCCTTAGACTTTTGAGAAGGGAGGTTCGGACTTTTTTGATTGAATAGTGCCTGGTGATTTAAAGGAAAATGTTGGGCAGAAGTTGGCATTTCTGTGCCCCGTTCTGCGGCCGCAGAACCTCTCTATGGACCGCAGAATGGTCGCAGAGTGAGGTAATTTTTTGGGGCATTTTTGATGTCGATTTCGCGGCTATTTTGGCGATCGCGTAACCGTTTCGCGAGCCACACTTGGTCGCACAGTCATCCTTACACTTTTGCAAAGGGAGTTTTAGACTTTTTGGATTGAATAGTGCCTGGTGATTTAAAGGAAAATGATGGGCAGAAGTAGGCATTTCAGTGGTCCTTTTTGCGGCCGCAGAACCTCTCTGCGGACCGTAGTATGGTCGCAGAGTGAGGCATGACCGTTTTCTGGGGCGTTTTTGATGTCGATTTTGCGGCTATTTATGCGATCGCATGACCGTTTCGCTGGCCGCACTTTGGTCGCACAGTCATCCTTAGACTTTTGTGAAGGGAGGTTCGGAATTTTTGGATTGAATAGTGCCTGGTGATTTAAAGGAAAATGTTGGGCAAAAGTTGGCATTTCAGTGGTCCGTTCTGCGGCCGCAGAACCTCTCTGCGGACCGTAGAATGGTCGCAAAGTGAGGCAATTTTTTGAGGCATTTTTGATGTCGATTTCGCCGCTTGTTTTGCGATCGCATAACCGTTTCGCGGGCCGCACTTTGGTCGCACAGTCTTCCTTAGACTTTTACGAAGGGAGGTTCGGACCTTTTGGATTGAATAGTGCCTGGTGATTGAAAGGAAAATGTTGGGCAGAAGTAGGCATTTCTGTGCCCTGTTCTGCGGCCATAGAACCACTCTACGGACCGCAGAATGGTCGCAGAGTGAGGCAGTTTTCTGGGGCGTTTTTGATGTCGATTTTACGGCTATTTATGCGATCGCATGACCGTTTCGCTGGCCGCACTTTGGTCGCACAGTCATCCTTAGACTTTTGAGAAGGGAGGTTCGGAATTTTTGGATTGAATAGTGCCTGGTGATTTAAAGGAAAATGTTGGGCAAAAGTTGGCATTTCAGTGGTCCGTTCTGCGGCCGCAGAACCTCTCTGCGGACCGTAGAATGGTCGCAGAGTGAGGTAGTTTTTTGGGGCATTTTTTATGTCGATTTCGGGGCTATTTCTGCGATCGCATAACCGTTTCGCGGGCCGCACTTTGGTCGCACAGTCATCCTTAGACTTTTACGAAGGGAGGTTCGGACTTTTTGGATTGAATAGTGCCTGGTGATTTAAAGGAAAATGTTGGGCAGAAGTTGGCATTTCTGTGCCCCGTTCTGCGGCCGCAGAACCTCTCTATGGACCGCAGAATGGTCGCAGAGTGAGGTAATTTTTTGGGGCATTTTTGATGTCGATTTCGCGGCTATTTTGGCGATCGCGTAACCGTTTCGCGAGCCACACTTGGTCGCACAGTCATCCTTACACTTTTGCAAAGGGAGTTTTAGACTTTTTGGATTGAATAGTGCCTGGTGATTTAAAGGAAAATGATGGGCAGAAGTAGGCATTTCAGTGGTCCTTTTTGCGGCCGCAGAACCTCTCTGCGGACCGTAGTATGGTCGCAGAGTGAGGCATGACCGTTTTCTGGGGCGTTTTTGATGTCGATTTTGCGGCTATTTATGCGATCGCATGACCGTTTCGCTGGCCGCACTTTGGTCGCACAGTCATCCTTAGACTTTTGTGAAGGGAGGTTCGGAATTTTTGGATTGAATAGTGCCTGGTGATTTAAAGGAAAATGTTGGGCAAAAGTTGGCATTTCAGTGGTCCGTTCTGCGGCCGCAGAACCTCTCTGCGGACCGTAGAATGGTCGCAAAGTGAGGCAATTTTTTGAGGCATTTTTGATGTCGATTTCGCCGCTTGTTTTGCGATCGCATAACCGTTTCGCGGGCCGCACTTTGGTCGCACAGTCTTCCTTAGACTTTTACGAAGGGAGGTTCGGACCTTTTGGATTGAATAGTGCCTGGTGATTGAAAGGAAAATGTTGGGCAGAAGTAGGCATTTCTGTGCCCTGTTCTGCGGCCATAGAACCACTCTACGGACCGCAGAATGGTCGCAGAGTGAGGCAGTTTTCTGGGGCGTTTTTGATGTCGATTTTACGGCTATTTATGCGATCGCATGACCGTTTCGCTGGCCGCACTTTGGTCGCACAGTCATCCTTAGACTTTTGAGAAGGGAGGTTCGGAATTTTTGGATTGAATAGTGCCTGGTGATTTAAAGGAAAATGTTGGGCAAAAGTTGGCATTTCAGTGGTCCGTTCTGCGGCCGCAGAACCTCTCTGCGGACCGTAGAATGGTCGCAGAGTGAGGTAGTTTTTTGGGGCATTTTTTATGTCGATTTCGGGGCTATTTCTGCGATCGCATAACCGTTTCGCGGGCCGCACTTTGGTCGCACAGTCATCCTTAGACTTTTACGAAGGGAGGTTCGGACTTTTTGGATTGAATAGTGCCTGGTGATTTAAAGGAAAATGTTGGGCAGAAGTAGGCATTTCTGTGCCCTGTTCTGCGGCCGTAGAACCACTCTCCGGACCGCAGAATGGTCGCAGAGTGAGGCAGTTTTCTGGGGCATTTTTATTGTCGATTTCGCGGCTATTTCTGCGATCGCATAACCGTTTCGCTGGCCGCACTTTGGTCGCACAGTCATCCTTACACATTTACGAAGAGAGGTTCGGACTTTTTGTATTGAATAGTGCCTGGTGATTTAAAGGAAAATGTTGGGCAGAAGTAGGCATTTCAGTGGCCCTTTCTGCGGTCGAAGAACCTCTCTGCGGACCGTAGAATGGTCGCAAAGTGAGGCAATTTTCTGAGGCATTTTTGATGTCAATTTCGCGGCTATTTTTGCGATCGCATAACCGTTTCGCATTCCGCACTTTGGTCGCAGAGTCATCCTTAGACTTTTATGAAGGGAGGTTCGGACTTTTTGGATTGAATAGTGCCTGGTGATTTAAAGGAAAATGTTGGGCAGAAGTAGGCATTTCTGTGCCCTGTTCTGAGGCCGTAGAATCACTCTACAGACCGCAAAATGGTCGCAGAGTGAGGCAGTTTTCTGGGGCGTTTTTGATGTCGATTTGTCGGCTATTTCTGCGATCGCATAACCGTTTCGCTGGCCGCGCTTTGGTCGCACAGTCATCCTTAGACTTTTGAGAAGGGAGGTTCGGACTTTTTTGATTGAATAGTGCCTGGTGATTTAAAGGAAAATGTTGGGCAGAAGTTGGCATTTCTGTGCCCCGTTCTGCGGCCGCAGAACCTCTCTATGGACCGCAGAATGGTCGCAGAGTGAGGTAATTTTTTGGGGCATTTTTGATGTCGATTTCGCGGCTATTTTGGCGATCGCGTAACCGTTTCGCGAGCCACACTTGGTCGCACAGTCATCCTTACACTTTTGCAAAGGGAGTTTTAGACTTTTTGGATTGAATAGTGCCTGGTGATTTAAAGGAAAATGATGGGCAGAAGTAGGCATTTCAGTGGTCCTTTTTGCGGCCGCAGAACCTCTCTGCGGACCGTAGTATGGTCGCAGAGTGAGGCATGACCGTTTTCTGGGGCGTTTTTGATGTCGATTTTGCGGCTATTTATGCGATCGCATGACCGTTTCGCTGGCCGCACTTTGGTCGCACAGTCATCCTTAGACTTTTGTGAAGGGAGGTTCGGAATTTTTGGATTGAATAGTGCCTGGTGATTTAAAGGAAAATGTTGGGCAAAAGTTGGCATTTCAGTGGTCCGTTCTGCGGCCGCAGAACCTCTCTGCGGACCGTAGAATGGTCGCAGAGTGAGGTAGTTTTTTGGGGCATTTTTTATGTCGATTTCGGGGCTATTTCTGCGATCGCATAACCGTTTCGCGGGCCGCACTTTGGTCGCACAGTCATCCTTAGACTTTTACGAAGGGAGGTTCGGACTTTTTGGATTGAATAGTGCCTGGTGATTTAAAGGAAAATGTTGGGCAGAAGTAGGCATTTTTGTGCCCTGTTCTGCGGCCGTAGAACCACTCTCCGGACCGCAGAATGGTCGCAGAGTGAGGCAGTTTTCTGGGGCATTTTTGTTGTCGATTTCGCGGCTATTTCTGCGATCGCATAACCGTTTCGCTGGCCGCACTTTGGTCGCACAGTCATCCTTACACATTTACGAAGAGAGGTTCGCACTTTTTGTATTGAATAGTGCCTGGTGATTTAAAGGAAAATGTTGGGCAGAAGTAGGCATTTCACTGGCCCTTTCTGCGGTCGCAGAACCTCTCTGCGGACCGTAGAATGGTCGCAAAGTGAGGCAATTTTCTGAGGCATTTTTGATGTCAATTTCGCGGCTATTTTTGCGATCGCATAACCGTTTCGCATTCCGCACTTTGGTCGCAGAGTCATCCTTAGACTTTTATGAAGGGAGGTTCGGACTTTTTGGATTGAATAGTGCCTGGTGATTTAAAGGAAAATGTTGGGCAGAAGTAGGCATTTCTGTGCCCTGTTCTGAGGCCGTAGAATCACTCTACAGACCGCAAAATGGTCGCAGAGTGAGGCAGTTTTCTGGGGCGTTTTTGATGTCGATTTCGCGGCTATTTCTGCGATCGCATAACCGTTTCGCTGGCCGCGCTTTGGTCGCACAGTCATCCTTAGACTTTTGAGAAGGGAGGTTCGGACTTTTTTGATTGAATAGTGCCTGGTGATTTAAAGGAAAATGTTGGGCAGAAGTTGGCATTTCTGTGCCCCGTTATGCGGCCGCAGAACCTCTCTATGGACCGCAGAATGGTCGCAGAGTGAGGCAATTTTTTGGGGCATTTTTGATGTCGATTTCGCGGCTATTTTGGCGATCGCGTAACCGTTTCGCGAGCCACACTTTGGTCGCACAGTCATCCTTACACTTTTGCAAAGGGAGTTTTAGACTTTTTGGATTGAATAGTGCCTGGTGATTTAAAGGAAAATGATGGGCAGAAGTAGGCATTTCAGTGGTCCTTTCTGCGGCCGCAGAACCTCTCTGCGGACCGTAGTATGGTCGCAGAGTGAGGCATGACCGTTTTCTGGGGCGTTTTTGATGTCGATTTTGCGGCTATTTATGCGATCGCATGACCGTTTCGCTGGCCGCACTTTGGTCGCACAGTCATCCTTAGACTTTTGAGAAGGGAGGTTCGGAATTTTTGGATTGAATAGTGCCTGGTGATTTAAAGGAAAATGTTGGGCAAAAGTTGGCATTTCAGTGGTCCGTTCTGCGGCCGCAGAACCTCTCTGCGTACCGTAGAATGGTCGCAGAGTGAGGCAGTTTTTTGGGGCATTTTTTATGTCGATTTCGGGGTTATTTCTGCGATCGCATAACCGTTTCGCGGGCCGCACTTTGGTCGCACAGTCATCCTTAGACTTTTACGAAGGGAGGTTCGGACTTTTTGGATTGAATAGTGCCTGGTGATTTAAAGGAAAATGTTGGGCAGAAGTAGGCATTTCTGTGCCCTGTTCTGCGGCCGTAGAACCACTCTCCGGACCGCAGAATGGTCGCAGAGTGAGGCAGTTTTCTGGGGCATTTTTGTTGTCGATTTCGCGGCTATTTCTGCGATCGCATAACCGTTTCGCTGGCCGCACTTTGGTCGCACAGTCATCCTTACACATTTACGAAGAGAGGTTCGGACTTTTTGTATTGAATAGTGCCTGGTGATTTAAAGGAAAATGTTGGGCAGAAGTAGGCATTTCAGTGGCCCTTTCTGCGGTCGAAGAACCTCTCTGCGGACCGTAGAATGGTCGCAAAGTGAGGCAATTTTCTGAGGCGTTTTTGATGTCAATTTCGCGGCTATTTTTGCGATCGCATAACCGTTTCACGTTCCGCACTTTGGTCGCACAGTCATCCTTAGACTTTTACGAAGGGAGGTTCGGACTTTTTGGATTGAATAGTGCCTGGTGATTTAAAGGAAAATATTGGGCAGAAGTAGGCATTTCTGTGCCCTGTTCTGAGGCCGTAGAATCACTCTACAGACCGCAAAATGGTCGCAGAGTGAGGCAATTTTCTGGGGCATTTTTGATGTCGATTTCGCGGCTATTTCTGCGATCGCATAATCGTTTCGCTGGCCGCGCTTTGGTCGCACAATCATCCTTAGACTTTTGAGAAGGGAGGTTCGGACTTTTTTGATTGAATAGTGCCTGGTGATTTAAAGGAAAATGTTGGGCAGAAGTTGGCATTTCTGTGCCCCGTTCTGCGGCCGCAGAACCTCTCTATGGACCGCAGAATGGTCGCAGAGTGAGGCAATTTTTTGGGGCATTTTTGATGTCGATTTCGCGGCTATTTTGGCGATCGCGTAACCGTTTCGCGAGCCACACTTTGGTCGCACAGTCATCCTTACACTTTTGCAAAGGGAGTTTTAGACTTTTTGGATTGAATAGTGCCTGGTGATTTAAAGGAAAATGATGGGCAGAAGTAGGCATTTCAGTGGTCCTTTCTGCGGCCGCAGAACCTCTCTGCGGACCGTAGTATGGTCGCAGAGTGAGGCAGTTTTTTGGGGCATTTTTTATGTCGATTTCGGGGCTATTTTTGCGATCGCATAACCGTTTCACGGGCTGCACTTTGGTCGCACAGTCATCCTTAGACTTTTACAAAGGGAGGTACGGACTTTTTGGATTAAATAGTGCCTGGTGATTTAAAGGAAAATGTTGGGCAGAAGTAGGCATTTCTGTGCCCCGTTCTGCGGCCGCAGAACCACTCTACGGACCGAAGAATGGTCGCAGAGTGAGGAAGTTTTCTGGGGCATTTTTAATGTCGATTTTGCGGCTATTTCTGCGATCGCATAACCGTTTCGCTGGCCGCACTTTGGTTGCACAGTCATCCTTAGACTTTTACGAAGGAAGGTTCGGACTTTTTGGATTGAATAGTGCCTGGTGATTTAAAGGAAAATTTTGGGCAGAAGTAGGCATTTCAGTGGCCCGTTCTGCGGCCGCAGAACCTCTCTGCGGACCGTAGAATGGTCGCAAAGTGAGCCAGTTTTTTGGTGCGTTTGATGTCGCTTTCGCGGCTATTTCTGCGATCGCATAACCGTTTCGCGAGCCGCACTTTGGTCGCACAGTCATCCTTAGACTTTTACGAAGGGAGGTTCGGACTTTTTGGATTGAATAGTGCCTGGTGATTTAAAGGAAAATGTTGGGCAGAAGTAGGTATTTCTGTGCCCCGTTCTTCGGCCGCAGAACCACTCTACGGACCGCAGATTGGTCGAGGTGTGAGGCAGTTTTCTGCGGCTTTTTTGATGTTGATTTCGCGGTCAATTTCTGCAATCGCATAACCGTTTTGCTCGCCGCACTTTGTCGCACAGTCATCCTTACACTTTTAAGAAGGAAGGTTCAGACTTTTCCGATTGAATAGTGCCTGGTGATTTAAAGGAAAATGTTAGGCAGAAGTAGGCATTTCAGTGGCCCGTTCTGCGGCCGCAGAACCTCTCTGCGGACCGTAGGATGGTCGCAAAGTGAGGCAGTTTTCTGAGGCATTTTTGATGTCGATTTCGCGGCTATTTTTGCGATCGCATAACCGTTTCGCGAGCCGCACTTTGGTCGCACAGTCATCCTTAGACTTTTACGAAGGGAGGTTCGGACTTTTTGGATTGAATAGTGCCTGGTGATTTAAAGGAAAATGTTGGGCAGAAGTAGGCATTTCTTTGCTCTGTTCTATGGCCGCAGAACCACTCTACGGACCGCAGATTGGTCGCGGAGTGAGGCAGTTTTCTGGGGCATTTTTGATGTCGATTTCGCGGCTATTTAACTTTTTGGATTGAATAGTGCCTAGTGATTTAAAGGAAAATGTTGGGCAGAAGTAGGCATTTTAGTGGTCCGTTATGCTGCCGCAGAACCTCTCTGCGGACCATAGAATGGTCGCAGAGTGAGGCAGTTTTCCTGGGCATTTTTATTGTCGATTTTGCGGCTATTTCTGCGATCGCATAACCGTTTCGCTGGTCGCACTTTGGTCGCACAGTCATCCTTAGACTTTTACGAAGGGAGGTTCGGACTTTTTGGATTGAATAGTGCCTGGTGATTTAAATGAAAATTTTGGGTAGAAGTAGGCATTTATGTGCCCCGTTCTGCAGCCGCAGAACCACTCTACGGACCGCAGATTGGTCGAGGAGTGAGGTAGTTTTCTGGGGCATTTTTGATGTCGATTTCGTGGTCAATTTCTGCGATCGCATAACCGTTTCGCTGGCCGCACTTTGGTCGCACAGTCATCCTTACACTTTTACGAAGGAAGGTTCGGACTTTTTGGATTGAATAGTGCCTGGTGATTTAAATGAAAATTTTTGGTAGAAGTAGGCATTTCTGTGCCCCGTTCTGCGGTCGCAGAACCACTCTACGGACTGCAGATTGGTCGCGGAGTCAGGCAGTTTTCTTGTCTTTTTTTATGTCAATTTCGTGTCAATTTCTGCGATCGCATAACCGTTTCGCTGGCCGCACTTTGGTCGCACCGTCATCCTTACACTTTTACGAAGGAAGGTTCGGACTTTTTGGATTGAATAGTGCCTGGTGATTTAAAGGAAAATGTTGTGCAGAAGTAGGCGTTTCTGCGCCCTGTTCTGCGGCCGTAGAACCACTATACGGTCCGCAGAATGGTCGCAGAGTGAGGTAGTTTTCTGGGGCATTTTTGATGTCGATTTCGCGGCTATTTCTGCGATCGCATAACCGTTTCGCTGGCCGCACTTTGGTCGCACAGTCATCCTTAGACTTTTGAGAAGGGAGGTTCGGACTTTTTGGATTGAATAGTGCCTGGTGATTTAAAGGAAAATGTTTGGCAGAAGTTGGCATTTCTGTGCCCCGTTCTGCGGCCGCAGAACCTCTCTATGGACCGCAGAATGGTCGCAGTGTGAGGCAATTTTTTGGGGCGTTTTTGATGTCGATTTCGTGGCTATTTTGGCGATCGCTAACCGTTTCGCGAGCCACACTTCGGTCGCACAGTCATCCTTAGACTTTTGCAAAGGGAGTTTTAGACTTTTTGGATTGAATAGTGCCTGGTGATTTAAAGGAAAATGTTGGGCAGAAGTAGGCATTTCAGTGGTCCGTTCTGCGGCTGCAGAACCTCTCTGCGGACCGTAGAATGGTCGCAGAGTGAGGTAGTTTTCTGGGGCATTTTTTATGTCAATTTCGCGGCTATTTCTGCGATCGCATAACCATTTCGCGGGCCGCACTTTGGTCGCACAGTCATCCTTAGTATTTTGAGGAGGGAGGTTCGGACTTTTTGGATTGAATAGTGCCTGGTGATTTAAAGGAAAATGTTGGGCAGAAGTTGGCATTTCTATGCGCCGTTCTGCGGCCGCAGAACCTCTCTATGGACCGCAGAATGGTCGCAGAGTGAGGCAATTTTTTGGGGCGTTTTTGATGTCGATTTCGCGGCTATTTTGGCGATCGCGTAACCGTTTCGCAAGCCGCACTTTGGTCGCATATTCATCCTTAGACTTTTGCAAAGGGAGTTTTAGACTTTTGGATTGAATAGTGCCTGGTGATTTAAAGGAAAATGTTGGGCAGAAGTAGGCATTTCAGTGGTCCGTTCTGCGGCCACAGAACCTCTCTGCGGACCGTAGTATGGTCGCAGAGTGAGGCAGTTTTCTGGGGCATTTTTTATGTCAATTTCGCAGCTATTTCTGCGATCGCATAACCGTTTCGCGGGCTGCACTTTGGTCGCACAGTCATCCTTAGACTTTTACGAAGGGAGGTTCGGACTTTTTGGATTGAATAGTGCCTGGTGATTTAAAGGATAATGTTGGGCAGAAGTAGGCATTTCTGTGCCCCGTTCAGCGGCCGCAAAACCACTCTACGGACCGAAGAATGGTTGCAGAATGAGGAAGTTTTCTGGGGCATTTTTAATGTCGATTTCGCGGTCAATTTCTGCGATCGCATAACCGTTTCGCTGGCCGCACTTTGGTCGCACAGTCATCCTTAGACTTTTACTAAGGAAGGTTCGGACTTTTTGGATTGAATAGTGCCTAGTGATTTAACGGAAAATGTTGGGCAGAAGTAGGCATTTCAGTGGCCCGTTCTGCGGCCGCAGAACCTCTTTGCGGATCGTAGAAGGGTCGCAGAGTGAGGCAGTTTTCTGGGGTATTTTTATTGTCGATTTTGCTGCTATTTCTGCGATCGCATAACCGTTTCGCTGGCCGCACTTTGGTCGCACAGTCATCCTTAGACTTTTACGATGGGAGGTTCAGACTTTTTGGATTGAATAGTGCCTGGTGATTTAAAGGAAAATGTTGGGCAGAAGTAGGCATTTCTGTGCCCCGTTCTGCGGCCGCAGAACCACTCTACGGACCGCAGATTGGTCGCGGAGTGAGGCAGTTTTCTGGGGCTTTTTTGATGTCGATTTCGCGGTCAATTTCTGCGATCGCATAACCGTTTCGCTGGCCGCACTTTGGTCGCACAGTCATCCTTAGACTTTTACGAAGGAAGGTTCGGACTTTTTGGATTGAATAGTGCCTGGTGATTTAAAGGAAAATGTTGGGCAGAGGTAGGCATTTCAGTGGCCCGTTCTGCGGCCGAAGAACCTCTCTGCGGACCGTAGAATGGTCGCAAAGTGAGGCATTTTTCTGAGGAATTTTTGATGTCGATTTCGCAGCTATTTTTGCGATCGCATAATTGTTTCGCGGGCCGCACTTTGGTCGCATAGTCATCCTTAGACTTTTACGAAGGGAGGTTCGGACTTTTTGGATTGAATAGTGCCTGGTGATTTAAAGGAAAATGTTGGGCAGAAGTAGGCATTTCTGTGCCCCGTTCTGCGGCCGCAGAACCACTCTACGGACCGCAGATTGGTCGCGGAGTGAGGCAGTTTTCTAGGGCTTTTTTGATGTCGATTTCGCGGTCTATTTCTGCGATCGCATAACCGTTTTGCGGGCCGCACTTTGGTCGCATAGTCATCCTTAGACTTTTACGAAGGGAGGTTCGGACTTTTTGGATTGAATAGTGCCTGGTGATTTAAAGGAAAATGTTGGGCAGAAGTAGGCATTTCTGTGCCCCGTTCTGCGGCCGCAGAACCACTCTACGGACCGCAGAATGGTCGCAGAGTGAGGCAGTTTTCTGGGGCATTTTTGATGTCGATTTCGCGGCTATTTCTGCGATCGCATAACCGTTTCGCTGGCCGCACTTTGGTCGCACAGTCATCCTTAGACTTTTACAAAGGGAGGTTCGGACTTTTTGTATTGAATAGTGCCTGGTGATTTAAAGGAAAATGTTGGGCAGAAGTAGGCATTTCTGTGCCCCGTTCTGCGGCCGCAGAACCACTCTACGGACCGCAGAACGGTCGCAGAGTGAGGCAGTTTTCTGGGGCATTTTTGATGTCGATTTCACGGCTCTTTCTGCGATCGCATAACCATTTCGCTCGGCGCACTTTGGTCGCACAGTCATCCTTAGACTTTTACGAAGGAAGGTTCGGACTTTTTGGATTGAATAGTGCCTGGTGATTTAAAGGAAAATGTTGGGCAGAAGTAGGCATTTCAGTGCCCCGTTCTGCGGCCGCAGAACCACTTTACGGACCGCAGAATGGTCGCAGAGAGAGGCAGTTTTCTAGGGCATTTTTATTGTCGATTTTGCGGCTATTTTTGCGATCGCATAACCGTTTCGCTGGCCGCACTTTGGTCGCACAGTCATCCTTAGAATTTTACGAAGGGAGGTTCGGACTTTTTGGATTGAATAGTGCCTGGTGATTTAAAGGAAAATGTTGGGCAGAAGTAGGCATTTATGTTCCCCGTTCTGCGGCCACAGAACCACTCTACGGACCGCAGATTGGTCGCGGAGTGAGGCAGTTTTCTTGGCTTTTTTGATGTCGATTTCGTGGTCAATTTCTGCGATCGCATAACCGTTTCGCTGGCCGCACTTTGGTCGCATAGTCATCCATACACTTTTACGAAGGAAGGTTCGGACTTTTTGGATTGAATAGTGCCTGGTGATTTAAAGTAAAATGTTAAGGGCAGAAGTAGGCATTTCTATGCCCCGTTTTGCGGCCGCAGAACCACTCTACGGACCGCAGAATGGTCGAAGAGTGAGGCAGTTTTCTGGGGCATTTTTGATGTCGATTTCGCGGCTATTTTTGCGATCGCATAACCGTTTCGCGGGCCACACTTTGGTCGCACAGTCATCCTTAGACTTTTACGAAGGGAGGTTCGGACTTTTTGGATTGAATAGTGCCTGGTGATTTAAAGGAAAATGTTGGGCAGAAGTAGGCATTTCTGTGCCCCGTTCTGCGCCCGCAGAACCACTCTACGGACCGCAGAATGGTCGCAGAGTGAGGCAGTTTTCTGGGCCTTTTTTGATGTCGATTTCGCGGTCAATTTCTGCAATCGCATAACCGTTTCGCTAGCCGCACTTTGTCGCACAGTCATCCTTAGACATTTGCGAAGGAAGGTACGGACTTTTTTGATTGAATAGTGCCTAGTGATTTAAAGGAAAATGTTGGGCAGAAGTTGGCATTTCTGATCCCCGTTCTGCGGCCGCAGAACCTCTCTATGGACCGCAGAATGGTCGCAAAGTGAGGCAATTTTTCGGATCGTTTTTGATGTCGATTTCGCGGCTATTTCACTTTTTGGATTGAATAGTGCCTGGTGATTTAAAGGAAAATGTTGGGCAGAAGTAGGCATTTCTTTGCCCCGTTCTGCGGCCGCAGAACCTCTCTGCGGACCGCAGAATGGTTGCAAAGTGAGGCAGTTTTCTGGGGCATTTTTGATGTCGATTTCGCGGCTATTTCTGCGATCGCATAACCATTTCGCTGGCCGCACTTTGGTCGCACAGTCATCCTTAGACTTTTACGAAGGAAGGTTCGGACTTTTTGGATTGAATAGTGCCTGGTGATTTAAAGGAAAATGTTGGGCAGAAGTAGGCATTTCAGTGGCCCGTTCTGCGGCCGCAGAACCTCTCTGCGGACCGTAGAATGGTCGAAGAGTGAGGCAGTTTTCTGGGGCATTTTTAATTGTCGATTTCGCGGCTATTTCTGCGATCGCATAACCGTTTCGCTGGCCGCACTTTGGTCGCACAGTCATCCTTAGACTTTTACGAAGGGAGGTTCGGACTTTTTGGATTGAATAGTGCCTAGTGATTTAAAGGAAAATGTTGGGCAGAAGTTGGCATTTCTGTTCCCCGTTCTGCGGCCGCATAACCTCTCTATGGACCGCAGAATGGTCGCAGAGTGAAGCAATTTTTTGGGGCATTTTTGATGTTGATTTCGCAGCTATTTTGGCGATCGCTAACCGTTTCGCGAGCCACACTTCGGTCGCACAGTCATCCTTAGACTTTTGCAAAGGGAGCTATTTCACTTTTTGGATTGAATAGTGCCTGGTGATTTAAAGGAAAATGTTGGGAAGAAGTAGGCATTTCAGTGGCCAGTTCTGCGGCCGCAGAATCTCTCTGCGGACCGTAGAATGGTCACAAAGTGAGGCAGTTTTCTGGGGCATTTTTGATGTCGATTTCGCGGCTATTTCTGCGATCGCATAACCGTTTCGCGGGCCGCACTTTGGTCGCACAGTCATCCTTAGACTTTTACGAAGGGAGGTTCGGACTTTTTGGATTGAATAGTGCCTGGTGATTTAAAGGAAAATGTTGGGCAGAAGTAGGCATTTCTGTGCCCCGTTCTGCGGCCGCAGAACCACTCTACGGACCGCAGAATGGTCGCAGAGTGAGGCAGTTTTCTGGGGTGTTTTTGATGTCGATTTCGCGGCTATTTCTGCGATCGCATAACCATTTCGCTGGCCTCACTTTGGTCGCACAGTCATCCTTACACTTTTACGAAGGAAGGTTCGGACTTTTGGGATTGAATAGTGCCTGGTGATTTAAAGGAAAATGTTGGGCAGAAGTAGGTATTTCAGTGGCCCGTTCTGCGGCCGCAGAACCTCTCTGCGGACCGTAGAATGGTCGAAGAGTGAGGCAGTTTTCTGGGGCATTTTTGATGTCGATTTCGCGGCTATTTCTGCGATCGCATAACCGTTTCGCGGGCCGCACTTTGGTCGCACAGTCATCCTTAGACTTTTACGAAGGGAGGTTCGGACTTTTTGGATTGAATAGTGCCTGGTGATTTAAAGGAAAATGTTGGGCAGAAGTAGGCATTTCTGTGCCCCGTTCTGCGGCCGCAGAACCACTCTACGGACCGCAGATTGGTCGCAGAGTGAGGCAGTTTTCTGCGGCTTTTTTGATGTCGATTTCGCAGTCAATTTATACGATCGCATAATCGTTTTGCTGGACGCTCTTTCTTCACACAGTCATCCTTAGACTTTTGCGAAGGAAGGTTCGGACTTTTTGGATTGAATAGTGCCTAGTGATTTAAAGGAAAATGTTGGGCAGAAGTTGGCATTTCTGTTCCCCGTTCTGCGGCCGCAGAACCTCTCTATGGACCGCAGAATGGTCGCAAAGTGAGGCAATTTTTCGGATCGTTTTTGATGTCGATTTCGCGGCTATTTCACTTTTTGGATTGAATAGTGCCTGGTGATTTAAAGGAAAATGTTGGGCAGAAGTAGGCATTTTAGTGGTCCGTTCTGCTGCTGCAGAACCTCTCTGCGGACCGTAGAATGGTCGCAGAGTGAGGCAGTTTTCTGGGGCATTTTTTATGTCAATTTCGCGGCTATTTCTGCGATCGCATAACTGTTTCGCGGGCCGCACTTTGGTCGCATAGTCATCCTTATACTTTTATGAAGGGAGGTTCGGACATTTTAGATTGAATAGTGCCTGGTGATTTAAAGGAAAATGTTGGGCAGAAGTAGGCATTTCTTTGCCCCGTTCTGCGGCCGCAAAACCACTCTACGGACCGAAGAATGGTCGCAGAGTGAGGCAATTTTCTGGGCATTTTTGATGTCGATTTTGCGGCTATTTCTGCGATCGCATAACCGTTTTGCTGGCCGCACTTTGGTCGCACAGTCTTCCTTAGACTTTTACGAAGGAAGGTTCGGACTTTTTGGATTGAATAGTGCCTGGTGATTTAAAGGAAAATGTTGGGCAGAAGTAGGCATTTCAGTGGCCCGTTCTGCGGCCGCAGAACCTCTCTGCGGATCGTAGAATGGTCGCAGAGAGAGGCAGTTTTCTGGGGCATTTTTATTGTCGATTTTGCGGCTATTTTTGCGATCGCATAACAATTTCGCTAGCCGCACTTTGGTCGCACAGTCATCCTTAGACTTTTACGAAGGGAGGTTCGGACTTTTTGGATTGAATAGTGCCTGGTGATTTAAAGGAAAATGTTGGGCAGAAGTAGGCATTTATTTGCCCCGTTCTGCGGCCACAGAACCAGTCTACGGACCGCAGATTGGTCGCAGAGTGAGGCAGTTTTCTTGGCTTTTTTGATGTCGATTTCGTGTCAATTTCTGCGATCGCATAACCGTTTCGCTGGCCGCACTTTGGTCGCATAGTCATCCATACACTTTTACGAAGGAAGGTTCGGACTTTTTGGATTGAATAGTGCCTGGTGATTTAAAGGAAAATGTTGAGCAGAAGTAGGCATTTCTGTGGCCCGTTCTGCGGCCGCAGAACCACTCTACGGACCGCAGAATGGTCGCAGAGTGAAGCAGTTTTCTGGGGTGTTTTTGATGTTGATTTCGCGGCTATTTCTGCGATCACATAACCGTTTTCGCTGGCTGCACTTTGGTCGCACAGTCATCCTTAGACTTTTACGAAGGGAGGTTCAGACTTTTTGGATTGAATAGTGCCTGGTGATTTAAAGGAAAATGTTGGGCAGAAGTAGGCATTTCTGAGCCCCGTTCTGCGGCCGCAGAACCACTCTACGGACCGCAGAACGATCGCAGAGTGAGGCATTTTTCAGGGGCATTTTTTATGTCGATTTTGCAGCTATTTCTACGATCGCATAACCGTTTCGCGGGCCGCACTTTGGTCGCACAGTCATTCTTAGACTTTTACGAAGGGAGGTTCGGACTTTTTGGATTGAATAGTGCCTGGGATTTAAAGGAAAATGTTGGGCAGAAGTAGACATTTCTGTGCCCCGTTCTGCGGCCACAGAACCACTCTACGGACCACAGAATGGTCACAGAGTGAGGCAGTTTTCTGGGGTGTTTTTTATGTTGATTTCGCGGCTATTACTGCGATCGCATAACCGTTTCGCGGGCCGCACTTTTGTCGCACAGCCATCCTTAGACTTTTACGGAGGGAGGTTTGGACTTTTTGGATTGAATAGTGCATGGTGATTTAAAGGAAAATGTTGAGCAGAAGTAGGCATTTCTGTGGCCCGTTCTGCGGCCGCAGAACCACTCTACGGACCGCATAATGGTCGCAGAGTGAAGCAGTTTTCTGGGGTGTTTTTGATGTTGATTTCGCGGCTATTTCTGCGATCACATAACCGTTTTGCGGACCGCACTTTTGTCGCACAGTCATCCTTAGACTTTTACGAAGGGAGGTTCGGACTTTTTGGATTGAATAGTGCCTGGTGATTTAAAGGAAAATGTTGGGCAGAAGTAGGCATTTCTGTGACCCGTTCTACGGCCGCAGAACCTCTCTACGGACCGAAGAATGGTCACAGAGTGAGGCAGTTTTCGGGCGCATTTTTTATGTCAATTTCGCGACATTTTCTGCTATCGCATAACCATTTCGCGGGCCACACTTTGGTCGCACAGTCATCCTTAGAATTTTTACGAAGCAAGGTTCGGACTTTTTGGATTGAATTGTGCCTGGTGATTTAAAGGAAAATGTTGGGCAGAAGTAGGCATTTCTGTGCCCCGTTCTGCGGCCGCAAAACCACTCTACGGACTGCAGAATGGTCGCGGAGTTAGGCAGTATTCTAGGGCGTTTTTGATGTCGATTTCGCGGCAATTTCTGTGATCGCATAGCTACTTTGCGGGCCGCACTTTGGTCGCACAGTCATCCTTAGACTTTTACGAAGGGAGGTTCGGACTTTTTGGATTGAATAGTGCCTAGTGATTTAAAGGAAAATGTTGGGCACAATTAGGCATTTCTGTGCCCCGTTCTACGGCCGCAGATCCTCTCTGCGGACCGTAGAATGGTCGTAGAGTGAGGCAGTTTTCTGGGGCATTTTTGATGTCAATTTTGCTGCTATTTCTGCGATCGCATAACCATTTCGCGGGCCGCACTTTGGTCGCACAGTCATCCTTAGATTTTTAAGAAGGGAAGTTCGGACTTTTTGGATTAAATAGTGCCTGGTGATTTAAAGGAAAATGTTGGGCAGAAGTAGGCATTTCTGTGACCCGTTCTACGGCCGCAGAACCTCTCTACGGACCGAAGAATGGTCACAGAGTGAGGCAGTTTTCGGGCGCATTTTTTATGTCAATTTCGCGACATTTTCTGCTATCGCATAAACATTTCGCGGGCCACACTTTGGTCGCACAGTCATCCTTAGAATTTTTACGAAGCAAGGTTTGGACTTTTTGGATTGAATAGTGCCTTGTGATTTAAAGGAAAATGTTGGGCAGAAGTAGGCATTTCTGTGCCCCGTTCTGCGGCCGCAAAACCACTCTACGGACTGCAGAATGGTCGCGGAGTTAGGCAGTATTCTAGGGCGTTTTTGATGTCGATTTCGCGGCAATTTCTGTGATCGCATAGCTATTTTGCGGGCCGCACTTTGGTCGCACAGTCATCCTTAGACTTTTGCGAAGGGAGGTTCAGACTTTTTGGATTGAATAGTGCCTGGTGATTTATAGGAAAATGTTGGGCAGAAGTAGGCATTTCTGTGCCCCGTTCTGCGGACGCAAAACCTCTCTACGGACTGTAGAATGGTCGCGGAGTGAGGCAATTTTCTGGGGCATTTTTGATGTCGATTTCGCGGCAATTTCTACGATCGCATAACTATTTCGCGGGCACGCACTTTGGTCGCACAGTCATCCTTAGACTTTTGTGAAGGGAGGTTCAAACTTTTTGGATTGAATAGTTCCTGGTGATTTAAAGGAAAATGTTGGGCAGAAGTAGGCATTTCTGTGCCCCGTTCTGCGGCTGCAAAACCTCTCTGTGGACCGTAGAATGGTCGCAGAGTGAGGCAGTTTTCTGGGGCATTTTTATTGTCGATTTTGCGGCTATTTTTGCGATCGAATAACCGTTTCGCGGTCCACACTTTGGTCGCACAGTCATCCTTAGACTTTTACGAAGGGAGGTTCGGACTTTTTGGATTGAATAGTGCCTGGTGATTTAAAGGAAAATGTTGGGCAGAAGTAGGCATTTCAGTGGCCCGTTCTGCGGCCGCAGAACCACTCTACGGACCGCAGATTGGTCGCAAAGTGAGGTAGTTTTCTGGGGCGTTTTTGATGTCGATTTCGCGGCAATTTCTGCGAACACATAACCATTTCGCGGGCCGCACTTTGGTCGCACAGTCATCCTTAGACTTTTGCGAAGGGAGGTTCAGACCTTTTGGATTGAATAGTGCCTGGTGAATTAAAGGAAAATGTTGGGCAGAAGCAGGCATTTCTGTGACCCATTATGCGGCCGCAAAACCACTCTACGGACCGCAGATTTGTCGGGGAGTGAGGCAGTTTTCTGGGGAGTTGAAGGAGAATGTTGGGCAAAAGTAGGCATTTTTGTGGCCCGTTCTACAGCCGCAGAACCTCTCTGCGGACCGTAGAATGGTCGCAAAGTAGGCATTTCTGCAGTCCGTTCTATGGCCGCAGAACCACTCTTTGGACCGCAGAATGGACGCAGAGTGAGCCAGTTTTTTGGGGCTTTTTTAATGTTGATTTCACGGTCAATTATGCGACCACAAAACCATTTTGCTGGCTGCACTTTGGTCGCATAGTCAACCTTAGACTTTTGGGAATGAAGGTTCGGACTTTTTGGATTGAACAATGCCTGGGGAGTTGAAGGAGAATGTTGGGCAAAAGTAGGCATTTCTGTGGCCCGTTCTGAGGCCGCAGAACCTCTCAGTGGACCGCAGAATAGTCGCAGAGTGAGGCAGGTTTCTGGGGCTTTTTTTATGTCGATTTCACGGCTATTTCTGCGATCGCATAACCGTTTCGCGGGCTGCACTTTGGTCGCATAGTCATCTTTAAACTTTTACGAAGGAAGGTACAGACTTATTGCATTGAATAGTGCCTGGTGATTTAAAGGAAAATGTTGGGTAGAAGTAGGCATTTCTGTGCCCCGTTCTGCGGCCGCAGAACCTCTCTGCGGACCGTAGAATGGTCGCAAAGTGAGGCAGTTTTCTGGGGCATTTTTTATGTCGATTTTGCGGCTATTTCTGCGATAGCATAACCGTTTCACGGGCCGCACTTTTGTCGTACAGTCATCCTTAGACTTTTACGAAGGGAGGTTCGGATTCTTTAGATTGAATAGTGCCTGGTGATTTAAAGGTAAATGTTGGGCGGAAGTAGGCATTTTTTTGCCCCGTTCTGCGGCTGCAGAACCATTCTACGGACCGCAGATTGGTCGCGGAGTGAGGAAGTTTTCTGGGGCTTTTTTGATGTCATCTTCGTGGTCAATTTCAGCGATCTCATAACAATTTCGCAGGCCGCACTTTGGTCGCGCAGTTATCCTTAGACTTTTGCGAAGGGAGGTTCAGACTTTTTGGATTGAATAGTGCCTGGTGATTTAAAAGAAAATGTTGGGCAAAAGTAGGCTTTTCAGTGGCCCGTTCTGCGGCCGTAGAACCTCTCTGTGGACTGCAGAATGGTCGCAGAGTGAGGCAGTTTTCTGGGGCCTTTTTTATGTCCATTTTGCGGCTATTTCTGCGATCGCATAACCGTTTCGCGGGCCGCACTTTGGTCGCTCAGTCATCCTTAAACTTTTAGGAAGGGAGGTTCGGACATTTTGGATTGAATAGTGCCTGGTGATTTAAAGGAAAATATTGGGCAGAAGTAGGCATTTCTTTGCCCCGTTCTGTGGCGGCAGAACCTTTCTGTGGACCACAGAATGGTCGCAGAGTGAGGCAGTTTTTTGGGGCATTTTTTATGTTGATTTCGCGGCTATTTCTGTGATCGCATAACCGTTTCGCGGGCCGCACTTTGTTCGCACAGTCATCCTTAGACTTTTGCAAAGGGAGGTTCGGACTTTTTGGATTGAATAGTGCCTGGTGATTTAAAAGAAAAATGTTGGGCAGAAGTAGGCATTTCTGTGCCCCGTTCTGCGGCCGCAGAACCACTCTATGGACCGTAGAATGGTCGCAGAGTGAGGCAGTTTTCTGGGGCGTTTTTGATGTCAATTTCGCGGCGAATTTTACGATCGCGTAACCATTTTGAGGGAAGCACTTTGGTCGCACAGTCATCCTTAGACTTTTGCAAAGGGAGTTTCAGACTTTTTGGATTGAATAGTGCCTGGTAATTTAAAGGAAAATGTTGGGCAGAAGTAGGCATTTCAGTGGCCCGTTCTGCAGCCGCAGAGCCTCTCTGCGGGCCGTAGAATGGTCGCAAAGTGAGGCAGTTTTTTGGGGCATTTTTGATGTCGATTTCGCGGCTATTTCTGCAATCGCATAACCGTTTCGCGGGCCGCACTTTGGTCGCACAGTCATCCTTAGACTTTTACGAAGAGAGGTTCGGACTTTTTGGATTGAATAGTGCCTGGTGATTTAAAGGAAAGTGTTGGGCAGAAGTAGGCATTTTTGTGCCCCGTTCTGTGGCTGCAGAACCACACTACGGACTGCAGATTGGTGGCGAAGTGAGGCAGTTTTCTGGAGCTTCTTTGATGTCTATTTCGTGGTCAATTTCTGCGATCGCACAACCATTTCGCGTGCCGCACTTTGGTCATACAGTCATCCTTAGACTTTTGCGAAGGAAGGTTCGGAGTTTTTGGATTGAATAGTGCCTGGTTATTTAAAGTAAAATGTTGGGCAGAAGTAGGCATTTTTGAGCCCCGTTCTGCAGCCGCAGAACCACTCTTCGGACCGCAGTTTGGTTGCGGAGTGAGGTAGTTTTTTGGGGCTTTTTTGATGTCGATTTCGTGGTCAATTTCTGCGATCGCGTAACCGTTTCGCGGGCCGCACTTTGGTCACACAGTCATCCTTAGACTTTTGCGAAGGGAGGTTCGGACTTTTTGGATTGAATAGTGCGTAATGATTTAAAGGAAAATGTTGGGCAGAAGTAGGCATTTTTGTGCCCCGTTCTACTGCCGCCGAACCTCTCTGTGGACCGCAGAATGGTGGCAGAGTGAGGCAGTTTTCTAGGGAATTTTTTATGTCGATTTCGTGGCTAATTTTGCGGTCGCGTAACCGTTTCGCGGGCCGCATAGTCATCCTTAGACTTTTGCAAAGGGAGTTTCAGACTTTTTGGATTGAATAGTGTCTGGTGATTTAAAGAAAATGTTGGGTAGAAGTAGGCATTTCAGTGGCCCGTTCTGCTGCCGTAGAACCTCTCTGCGGACCGAAGAATGGTCACAAAGTGAGGCAGTTTTTTGGGGAATTTTTGATGTCGATTTCGCGGCTATTTCTGCGATCGCATAACCATTTCACGGGCCGCACTTTGGTCTCACCGTCATCCTTAGACTTTTACGAAGGGAGGTTCGGACCTTTTGGATTGAATAGTGCCTGGTGATTTAAAGAAAATGTTGGGCAGAAGTAGGAATTTTCAGTGGCCCGTTTTGCGGCCGCAGAACCTCTCTGCGTACCGTAGAATGGTCGCAAAGTGCCGCATTTTTCTGGGGCATTTTTTATGTCGATTTCGCGGCTATATCTGCGATCGCATAACCAGTTCGCGGGCCGCACTTTGGTCGCACAGTCATCCTTAGACATTTGCGAAGGGAGGTTCAGACTTTTTGGATTGAATAGCACCTGGTGATTTAAAGGAAAATATTGGGCAGGAGTAGGCATTTCTGTGACCTATTCTGCGGCCGTAGAACCTCTCTGTGGATCGCAGATTGGTCGGGGCGTGAGGCAGTTTTCTGGGGCATTTTTTAGGTCGATTTCGAGGCAATAATGCGATAGCATAAGCATTTCGCGGGTCGCACTTTGGTCACATAGTCATCCTTAGATTTTTGCGAAGGGAGGTTTGGACTTTTTGGATTGAACAGTGCCTGGGGAGTTGAAGGAGAATGTTGGGCAAAACCTCTTTGCGGACCGTTGAATGGTCGCAAAGTAGGCATTTCTGCGGTCCGTTCTACTACCGCAGAACCACTCTTTGGACCGCAGAATGGATGCAGAGTGAGGCAGTTTTTCGGGGCTTTTTAAATGTTGATTTCACGGTCAATTATGCGACCACATAACCATTTCGCAGGCTACACTTTGGTCGCATAGTCAACCTTAGACTTTTGGGAATGAAGGTTCGGACTTTTTGGATTGAACAATGCATGGGGTGTTGAAGGAGAATGTTGGGAAAAAGTAGGCATTTCTGTGGCCTGTTCTGCTATCGCAGAACCTCTCTGTGGACCACAGAATGGTCGCAGAGTGAGGCAGTTTTCTAGGGCGTTTTTGATGTCAATTTCGCGGCTATTTCTGCGATCGCATAAGCATTTCGCGGGCCGCACTTTGGTCGCACAGTCATCCTTAAACTTTTACGAAGGGAGGTTCGGACTTTTTGGATTGAATAGTGCCTGGTGATTTAAAGGAAAATGTTGGGCCGAAGTAGGCATTTCTGTGCCCCGTTCTGCGGCCGAAGAACTTCCTCTGTGGACCGCAGAATGGTCGTAGAGTGAGGCAGTTTTCTGGGGCATTTTCGATGTCGATTTCGCGGCTATTTTTGGGATCGCGTAACCGTTTTGCGGGCCGCACTTTGGTCGCATAGTCATCCTTAGACTTTTGCAAAGGGAGTTTCAGACTTTTTGGATTGAATAATGCCTGGTGAATTAAAGGAAAATATTGGGCAAAAGTAGGCATTTCAGTGGCCCGTTCTGCTGCCACAGAACCTCTCTGCGGACCATAGAATGGTCGCAAAGTGAGGCAGTTTTCTGGGGCATTTTTTATGTCGATTTCGTGGCTATTTCGGCGACGCATAACCATTTCGCGGGCCGCACAGTCATCCTTAGACTTTTACGAAGGGAGGTTTGGACTTTTTGGATGTAATAGTGTCTGGTGATTTAAAGGAAATTGTTGGGTAGAAGTAGGCATTTTCCTGCCCCGTTCTGTGGCCGCAGAACCACTCTACGGACTGCAGATTGGTCGAGGAGTGAGGTAGTTTTCTGGGGCTTTATTGATGTCGATTTTGCGGTCAATTTCTGCGATCGCATAACCGTTTCGCGGGCCGCACATTGGCTGCACAGTCATCCTTAGACTTTTGCGAAGGGAGGTTCGGACTTTTTGTATTGAATAGTACCTGGTGATTTAATGGAAAATGTTGGGCAGAAGTAGGCATTTCTGTGCCCCGTTCTGCGGCCGCAAAACCTCTCTGTGGACCGCAGAATGGTCGCAGAGTGAGGGAGTTTTCTAGGGCATTTTTGATGTCGATTTTGCGGCTATTTTTACGATTGCGTAACCATTTCGCGGGCCGCACTTTGGTCTCATAGTCATCCTTAGACTTTTGCAAAGAGAGTTTCTTACTTTTGGGATTGAATAGTGCCTAGTGATTTAAAGGAAAATGTTAGGCAGAAGTAGGCATTTCAGTGGCCCGTTCTGCGGCCGCAGAACCTCTCTGCGGACCGTAGAATGGTCGCAAAGTGAGGCAGTTTTCTGGGGCATTTTTGATGTCGACTTTGCGGCTATTTCTGCGATCGCACAACCGTTTCGCGGGCCGCACTTTGGTCGCACAATCATCCTTAGACTTTTACGAAGGGAGGTTCGAACTTTTTGGATTGAATAGTGCCTGGTGATTTAAAGGAAAATGTTGGGTAGAAGTAGGCATTTCTGTGCCCCGTTCTGCGGTCTAAGAACTTCCTCTGTTGACCGCAGAATGGTCGCAGAGTGAGGCAGTTTTCTGGGGCATTTTCGATGTCGATTTCGCGGCAATTTTTGCGATCGCGTAACCGTTTTGCGGGCCGCACTTTGGTCGCATAGTCATCCTTAGACTTTTGCAAAGGGAGTTTCAGACTTTTTGGATTGAATAATGCCTGGTGAATTAAAGGAAAATGTTGGGCAGAAGTAGGCATTTCAGTGGCTCGTTCTGCGGCCGTAGAACCTCTATGCGGACCATAGAATGGTCGCAAAGTGAGGCAGTTTTCTGGGGCATTTTTGATGTCGATTTCGTGGCTATTTCTGCGATCGCATAACCGTTTCGCGGGCCGCACTTTGGTCGCACAATCATCCTTAGACTTTTACGAAGGGAGGTTCGGTTTTTTTGGATTGAATAGTGCCTGGTGATTTAAAGGAAATTGTTGGGCAGAAGTAGGAATTTTTGTGCCCCGTTCTGCGGCCGCAGAACCACTCGACGGACTGCAGATTGGTCGCGGAGTGAGGCAGTTTTCTGGGGCTTTATTGATGTCGATTTTGCGGTCAATTTCTGCGATCGCATAACCGTTTCGTGGGCCGCACATTGGCCGCACAGTCATCCTTAGACTTTCGCCAAGGGAGGTTCGGACCTTTTGGATTGAATAGTACCTGGTGATTTAAAGGAAAATGTTGGGCAAAATTAGGCATTTCAGTGCCCCGTTGTGCGGCCGCAAAACCTCTCTGTGGACCGCAGAATGGTCGCAGAGTGAGGCAGTTTTCTGGGGCATTTTTGATGTCGATTTTGCGGCTATTTTTGCGATCGCGTAACCATTTCGCGGGCCGCACTTTGGTCGCATAGTCATCCTTAGACTTTTGCAAAGGGAGTTTCAGACTTTTTGGATTGAATAGTGCCTAGTGATTTAAAGGAAAATGTTGGGCAGAAGTAGGCATTTCAGTGGCCCCTTCTACGGCCGCAGAACCTCTCTGCGGACCGTAGAATGGTCGCAAAGTGAGGTAGTTTTCTGGGGCATTTTTTATGTCGATTTCGCGGCTATTTCTGCGATCGCATAACCGTTTCGCGGGCCGCACTTTGGTCGCACAATCATCCTTAGACTTTTACGAAGGGAGGTTCAAACTTTTTGGATTGAATAGTACCTGGTGATTTAAAGGAAAATGTTGGGCAGAAGTAGGCATTTCTGTGCCCCGTTCTGCGGTTGAAGAACTTCCTCTGTGGACCGCAGAATGGTCGCAGAGTGAGGCAGTTTTCTTGGGCATTTTCGATGTCGATTTCGCGGCTATTTTTGCCATCGCGTAACCGTTTTGTGGGCTGCACTTTGGTCGCATAGTCATCCTTAGACTTTTGCAAAGGGAGTTTCAGACTTTTTGGATTGAATAATGCCTGGTGAATTAAAGGAAAATCTTGGGCAAAAGTAGGCATTTCAGTGGCCCGTTCTGCTGCCGTAGAACCTCTATGCGGACCATAGAATGGTCGCAAAGTGAGGCAGTTTTCTGGGGCGTTTTTGATGTCGATTTCGTGGCTATTTCTGTGATCGCATAACCGTTTCGCGAGCCGCACTTTGGTCGCACAGTCATCCTTTGACTTTTACGAAGGGAGGTTTGGACTTTTTGGATGTAATAGTGCCTGGTGATTTAAAGGAAATTGTTGGATAGAAGTAGGCATTTTTGTGCCCCGTTCTGCGGCCGCAGAACCACTCTACGGACCGTAGATTGGTCGCGGAGTGAGGCAGTTTTCTGGGGCTTTTTTGATGTCGATTTTGCGGTCAATTTTTGCGATCGCATAACCGTTTCGCGGGCCGCACATTGGTCGCACAGTCATCCTTAGACTTTTGCGAAGGGAGGTTCGGACTTTTTGGATTGAATAGTACCTGGTGATTTAAAGGAAAATGTTGGGCAGAAGTAGGCATTTCTGTGCCCCGTTCTGCGGCCGCAAAACCTCTCTGTGGACCGCAGAATGGTCGCAGAGTGAGGCAGTTTTCTGGGGCATTTTTGATGTCGATTTTGCGGCTATTTTTGTGATCGCGTAACCATTTCGCGGGCCGCACTTTGGTCGCATAGTCATCCTTAGACTTTTGCAAAGGGAGTTTCAGACTTTTTGGATTGAATAGTGCCTAGTTATTTAAAGGAAAATGTTGGGCAGAAGTAGGCATTTCAGTGGCCCGTTCTGCGGCCGCAGAACCTCTCTACGGACCGTAAAATGGTCGCAAAGTGAGGCAGTTTTCTGGGGCATTTTTGATGTCGATTTCGCGGCTATTTCTGCGATCGCATAATCGTTTCGCGGGCCGCACTTTGGTCGCACAATCATCCTTAGACTTTTACGAAGGGAGGTTCGAACTTTTTGGATTGAATAGTGCCTGGTGATTTAAAGGAAAATGTTGGGCAGAAGTAGGCGTTTATGTGCCCCGTTCTGCGGTCGAAGAACTTCCTCTGTGGACCGCAGAATGATCGCAGAGTGAGGCAATTTTCTGGGGCATTTTCGATGTTGATTTCGCAGCTAGTTTTGCGATTGCGTAACCGTTTTGCGGGCCGCACTTTGGTCGCATAGTCATCCTTAGACTTTTGCAAAGGGAGTTTCAGACTTTTTGGATTGAATAATGCCTGGTGAATTACAGGAAAATGTTGGGCAAAAGTAGGCATTTCAGTGGCCCGTTCTGCTTCCGTGGAACCTCTCTGCAGGACCATAGAATGGTCGCAAAGTGAGGCAGTTTTCTGGGGCATTTTTGATGTCGATTTTGTGGCTATTACTGCGATCGCATAACCGTTTCGCGGGCTGCAATTTAGTCGCACAGTCATCCTTAGACTTTTACCAAGGGAGGTTCGGACTTTTTGGATTGAATAGTACCTGGTGATTTAAAGGAAAATGTTGGGCAGAAGTAGGCATTTCTGTGCCCCGTTCTGCGGCCGCAAAACCTCTCTGTGGACCGCAGAATGGTCGCGGAGTGAGGCAGTTTTCTGGGGCATTTTCGATGTCGATTTTGCGGCTATTTTCGCGATCGCGTCACCGTTTTGCGGGCCGCAGTTTGGTTGCATAGTCATCCTTAGACTTTTGCAAAGGGAGTTTCAGACTTTTTGGATTGAATAATGCCTGGTGAATTAAAGGAAAATGTTGGGCAAAAGTAGGCATTTCAGTGGCCCGTTCTGCTGGCGCAGAACCTCTATGCGGACCATAGAATGGTCGCAAAGTGAGGCAGTTTTCTGGGGCATTTTTGATGTCGATTTCGTGGCTATTTCTGCGATCGCATAACCGTTTCGCGAGCCGCACTTTGGTCGCACAGTCATCCTTATACTTTCACGAAGGAAGGTTTGGACTTTTTGGATGTAATAGTGCCTGGTGATTTAAAGGAAATTGTTGGATAGAAGTAGGCATTTTTGTGCCCCGTTCTGCGGCCGCAGAACCACTCTACGGACCGTAGATTGGTCGCGGAGTGAGGCAGTTTTCTGAGGCTTTTTTGATGTCGATTTTGCGGTCAATTTCTGCGATCGCATAACCGTTTCGCGGGCCGCACATTGGTCGCACAGTCATCCTTAGACTTTTGCGAAGGGAGGTTCGGACTTTTTGGATTGAATAGTACCTGGTGATTTAAAGGAAAATGTTGGGCAGAAGTAGGCATTTCTGTGCCCCGTTCTGCGGCCGAAAACCTCTCTGTGGACCGCAGAATGGTCGCAGAGTGAGGCAGTTTTCTGGGGCATTTTTGATGTCGATTTTGCGGCTATTTTTGCGATCGCGTAACCATTTCACGGGCCGCACTTTGGTCGCATAGTCATCCTTAGACTTTTGCAAAGGGAGTTTCAGACTTTTTGGATTGAATAGTGCCTAGTGATTTAAAGGAAAATGTTGGGCAGAAGTAGGCATTTCAGTGGCCCCTTCTACGGCCGCAGAACCTCTCTGCGGACCGTAGAATGGTCGCAAAGTGAGGTAGTTTTCTGGGGCATTTTTGATGTCGATTTCGCGGCTATTTCTGCGATCGGATAACCGTTTTGCGGGCCGCACTTTGGTCGCACAATCATCCTTAGACTTTTACGAAGGGAGGTTCGAACTTTTTGGATTGAATAGTGCCTGGTGATTTAAAGGAAAATGTTGGGCAGAAGTAGGCATTTCTGTGCCCCGTTCTGCGGTCGAAGAACTTCCTCTGTGGACCGCAGAATGGTCGCAGAGTGAGGCAGTTTTCTGGGGCATTTTCGATGTCGATTTTGCGGCTATTTTTGCGATCGCGTAACCGTTTTGCGGGCCGCACTTTGGTCGCATAGTCATCCTTAGACTTTTGCAAAGGGAGTTTCAGAATTTTTGGATTGAATAATGCCTGGTGAATTAAAGGAAAATGTTGGGCAAAAGTAGGCATTTCAGTGGCCCGTTCTGCTGGCGCAGAACCTCTATGCGGACCATAGAATGGTCGCAAAGTGAGGCAGTTTTCTGGGGCATTTTTGATGTCGATTTCGTGGCTATTTCTGCGATCGCATAACCATTTCGCGAGCCGCACTTTGGTCGCACAGTCATCCTTATACTTTCACGAAGGAAGGTTTGGACTTTTTGGATGTAATAGTGCCTGGTAATTTAAAGGAAATTGTTGGGCAGAAGTAGGCATTTTTGTGCCCCGTTCTGCGGCCGCAGAACCACTCTACGGACCGTAGATTGGCCGCGGAGTGAGGCAGTTTTCTGGGGCTTTTTTGATGTCGATTTTGCGGTCAATTTCTGCGATCGCATAACCGTTTCGCGGGCCGCACATTGGTCGCACAGTCATCCTTAGACTTTTGCGAAGGGAGGTTCGAACTTTTTGGATTGAATAGTACCTGGTGATTTAAAGGAAAATGTTGGGAAGAAGTAGGCATTTCTGTGCCCCGTTCTGCGGCCGAAAACCTCTCTGTGGACCGCAGAATGGTCGCAGAGTGAGGCAGTTTTCTGGGGCATTTTTGATGTCGATTTTGCGGCTATTTTTGCGATCGCGTAACCATTTCACGGGCCGCACTTTCGTCGCATAGTCATCCTTAGACTTTTGCAAAGGGAGTTTCAGACTTTTTGGATTGAATAGTGCCTGGTGATTTAAAGGAAAATATTGGGCAGAAGTAGGCATTTCAGTGGCCCGTTCTGCGGCCGCAGAACCTCTCTGCGAACCGTAGAACGGTCGCAAAGTGAGGCAGTTTTCTGGGGCATTTTTGATGTCGATTTCGCGGCTATTTCTGCGATCGCATAACCGTTTTGCGGGCCACACTTTGGTCGCACAATCATCCTTAGACTTTTACGAAGGGAGGTTTGAACTTTTTGGATTGAATAGTGCCTGGTGATTTAAAGGAAAATGTTGGGCAGAAGTAGGCATTTCTGTGCCCCGTTCTGCGGTCGAAGAACTTCCTCTGTGGACCGCAGAATGGTCGCAGAGTGAGGCAGTTTTCTGGGGCATTTTCGATGTCGATTTTGCGGCTATTTTTGCGATTGCGTAACCGTTTTGCCGGCCGCACTTTCGTCGCATAGTCATCCTTAGACTTTTGCAAAGGGAGTTTCAGACTTTTTGGATTGAATAATGCCTGGTGAATTACAGGAAAATGTTGGGCAAAAGTAGGCATTTCAGTGGCCCGTTCTGCTTCCGTGGAACCTCTCTGCGGACCATAGAATGGTCGCAAAGTGAGGCAGTTTTCTGGGGCATTTTTGATGTCGATTTCGTTGCTATTTCTGCGATCACATAATCGTTTTGCGGGCCGCAATTTGGTCGCACAGTCATCCTTAGACTTTTACGAAGGGAGGTTCGGACTTTTTGGGTGTAATAGTGCCTGGTGATTTAAAGGAAATTGTTGGGCAGAAGTAGCCATTTTTGTGCCCCGTTCTGCGGCCGCAGAACCACTATACGGACCGCAGATTGGTCGCGGAGTGAGGCAGTTTTCTGGGGCTTTTTTGATGTCGATTTTGCGGTCAATTTCTGCGATCGCATAACCGTTTTGCGGGCCGCACATTGGTCGCACAGTCATCCTTAGACTTTTGCGAAGGGAGGTTCGGACTTTTTGGATTGAATAGTACCTGGTGATTTAAAGGAAAATGTTGGGCAGAAGTAGGCATTTCTGTGCCCCGTTCTGCGGCCGCAAAACCTCTCTATGGACCGTAGAATGGTCGCAAAGTGAGGCAGTTTTCTGTGGCATTTTTGATGTCGATTTCGCGGCTATTTTTGCGATCGCATAACTGTTTCGCGGGCCACACTTTGGTCGCACAGTCATCCTTAGACTTTTACGAAATGAGTTTAAGACTTTTTGGATTGAATAATGCCTGGTGAATTAAAGGAAAATGTTGGGCAGAAGTAGGCATTTCAGTGGCCCGTTCTGCGGCCGCAGAACCTCTCTGCGGACCATAGAATGGTCGCAGAGTGAGGTAGTTTTCTGGGGCATTTTTTATGTTGATTTCGCGGCTATTTCTGCGATCGCATAACCGTTTCGCGCTCCGCACTTTGGTCGCACAGTCATCCTTAGACTTTTACGAAAGGAGGTTCGGACTTTTTGGATGTAATAGTGCCTGGTGATTTAAAGGAAATTGTTGGGTAGAAGTAGGCATTTTTGTGCCCCGTTCTGCGGCCGCAGAACCACTCTACGGACCGCAGAATGGTCGCAGAGTGAGGCAGTTTTCTGGGGCGTTTTTGATGTCGATTTCGTGGCTATTTCTGCGATCGCATAACCGTTTCGCGCTCCGCACTTTGGTCGCACAGTCATCCTTAGACTTTTACGAAGGGAAGTTTGGACTTTTTTGATGTAATAGTGCCTGGTGATTTAAAGGAAATTGTTGGGTAGAAGTAGGCATTTTTGTGCCCCGTTCTGCGGTCGCAGAACCACTCTACGGACCGCAGATTTGTCGCGGAGTGAGGCAGTTTTTTGGGGCTTTTTTCATGTCGATTTTGTGGTCAATTTCTGCGATCGCATAACCGTTTCGCGGGCCGCACATTGGTGGCACAGTCATCCTTAGACTTTTGCGAAGGGAGGTTTGGACTTTTTGGATTGAATAGTACCTGGTGATTTAAAGGAAAATGTTGGGCAGAAATAGGGATTTCAGTGCCCCGTTCTGCGGTCGAAGAACTTCCTCTGTGGACTGCAGAATGGCCGCAGAGTGAGGCAGTTTTCTGGGGCATTTTTGATGTCGATTTCGCGGCTATTTTGGCGATCGCATAACCGTTTCGCAGGCCGCACTTTGGTCGCACAGTCATCCTTAGACTTTTGCAAAGGGAGTTTCAGACTTTTTGGATTGAACAATGCCTAGTGATTTAAAGGAAAATGTTAGGCAGAAGTAGGCATTTCTGTGCCCCGTTGTGCGGCCGCAGAACCACTCTACGGACCGCAGAATGGTCGCAGAGTGAGGCAGTTTTCTGTGGATTTTTTGATGTCGATTTCGCGGCAATTTCTGCGATCGCATAACCGTTTCGCGGGCTGCACTTTGGTCGCACAATCATCCTTAGACTTTTACGAAGGGAGGTTCGGACTTTTTGGATGTAATAGTGCCTGGTGATTTAAAGGAAAATGTTGGGCAGAAGTAGGCATTTTTGTGCCCCGTTCTGCGGCCGCAGAACCACTCTACGGACCGCAGATTGGTCGCGGAGTGAGGCAGTTTTCTGGGGCTTTTTTGATGTCGATTTCGCGGTCAATTTCTGCGATCGCATAACCATTTCGCAGGCCACACATTGGTCGCACAGTCATCCTTAGACTTTTGCGAAGGGAGGTTCGGACTTTTTGGATTGAATAGTACCTGGTGATTTAAAGGAAAATGTTGGGCAGAAGTAGGCATTTCTGTGCCCCGTTCTGCGGCCGCAAAACCTCTCTGTGGACCGCAGAATGGTCGCAGAGTGAGGCAGTTTTCTGGGGCATTTTTGATGTCGATTTTGCGGCTATTTTTGTGATCGCGTAACCATTTCGCGGGCCGCACTTTGGTCGCATAGTCATCCTTAGACTTTTGCAAAGGGAGTTTCAGACTTTTTGGATTGAATTGTGCCTAGTGATTTAAAGGAAAATGTTGGGCAGAAGTAGGCATTTCTGTACCCCGTTCTGCGGCCGCAAAACCTCTCTGTGGACTGCAGAATGGTCGCGGAGTGAGGCAGTTTTCTGGGGCATTTTTGATATCGATTTCGCGGCTATTTCTGCGATCGCATAACCGTTTTGCGGGCCGCACTTTGGTCGCACAATTATCCTTAGACTTTTACGAAGGGAGGTTCGGACTTTTTGGATTGAATAGTGCCTGGTGATTTAAAGGAAAATGTTGTGCAGAAGTAGGCATTTTTGTGCCTCGTTCTGCTGCCGCAGAACCACTCTACGGACCGCAGATTGGTCGCGGAGTGAGGCAGTTTTCTGGAGCTTTTTTGATGTCGATTTCGTTGTCAATTTCTGTGATCGCATAACCATTTCGCGGGCCGCACTTTGGTCGCACAGTCATCCTTAGACTTTTTTGAAGGGAGGTTCGGACTTTTTGGATTGAATAGTGCCTGATGATTTAAAGGAATATGTTGGGCAGAAGTAGGCATTTATGTGCCCCGTTCTACTGCCGCAGAACCACTCTTCGGACCGCAGATTGGTTGTGGAGTGAGGCAGTTTTCTGGGGCTTTTTTGATGTCAATTTCGTGGTCAATTTCTGCGATCGCATAACCGTTTCGTGGGCCGCACTTTGGTCGCACAGTCATCCTTAGACTTTTGCGAAGGTAGGTTCGGACTTTTTGGATTGAATAGTGCCTGATGATTTAAAGGAATATGTTGGGCAGAAGTAGGCATTTATGTGCCCCGTTCTACTGCCGCAGAACCTCTCTGTGGACCGCAGAATGGTGGCAGAGTGAGGCAGTTTTCTGGGGCATTTTTTATGTCGATTTCGCGGCTATTTTTGCTATCGCGTAACTGTTTCGCGGGCCGCATAGTCATCCTTAGACTTTTGCAAAGGGAGTTTCAGACTTTTTAGATTGAATAGTGTCTGGTGATTTAAAGGAAAATGTTGGGTAGAAGTAGGCATTTCATGGCCCGTTCTGCGGCCGTAGAACCTCTCTGCGGACCGTAGAATGGTCGCAAAGTGAGGCAGTTTTCTGGGGCATTTTTGATGTCGATTTCGTGGCTATTTCTGCGATCGCATAACCGTTTCGCGGGCCGCACTTTGGTCGCACAATCATCCTTAGACTTTTACGAAGGGAGGTTCGGTTTTTTTGGATTGAATAGTGCCTGGTGATTTAAAGGAAAATGTTGGGCAGAAGTAGGCATTTCTGTGCCCCGTTCTGCGGTCGAAGAACTTCCTCTGTGGACCGCTGAATGGTCGCAAAGTGAGGCAGTTTTCTGGGGCATTTTTCTGTCGATTTCGCGGCTATATCTGCAATCGCATAACCATTTCGCGGGCCGCACTTTGGTCGCACAATCATCCTTAGACTTTTGCGAAGGGAGATTCAGACTTTTTGGATTGAATAGTGCCTGGTGATTTAAAGGAAATTGTTGGGCAGAAGTAGGCATTTTTGTGCCCCATTCTGCGGCCGCAGAACCACTCTACGGACCGCATATTGGTCGCGGAGTGAGGCAGTTTTTTGGGGCTTTTTTGATGTCGATTTTGCGGTCAATTTCTACGATAGAATAACCGTTTCGCGGGCTGCACTTTGGTTGCACAATAATCCTTAGACTTTTGCGAAGAGAGGTTCGGACTTTTTGGATTGAATAGTACCTGGTGATTTAAAGGAAAATGTTGGGTAGAAGTAGGCATTTCTGTGCCCCGTTGTGTGGCCGCAGAACCACTCTACGAACCGCAGAATGGTCGCAGAGTGAGGCAGTTTTCTGGGGAATTTTTTATGTCGATTTCGCGGCTATTTCTGCGATTGCATAACCGTTTTGCGGGCCGCACTTTGGTCGCACAATCATCCTTCGACTTTTACGAAAGGAGGTTCGAACTTTTTGTATTAAATAGTGCCTGGTGATTTAAAGGAAATTGTTGGGAAGAAGTAGGCATTTTGGTGCCCCATTTTGCGGCCGCAGAACCACTCTACGGACCGCAGATTGGTCGCGGATTGAGGCAGTTTTCTGGGGCTTTTTTGATTTTGATTTTGCGGTCAATTTCTGCGATCGCATAACTGTTTCGCGGGCCGCACTTTTGTCACACTGTCATCCTTCGACTTTTGCGAAGGGAGGTTCGGACTTTTTGGATAGAATAGTACCTGGTGATTTAAAGGAAAATATTGGGCAGAAGTAGGCATTTCAGTGGCCCGTTCTGCTGCTGCAGAACCTCTATGCGGACCATAGAATGGTCGTAGAGTGAGGCAGTTTTCAGGGGCATTTTTTATGTTGATTTCGCCTCTATTTCTGCGATCGCATAACCGTTTCGCGGGCCGCACTTTGGTCGCACAGTCATCCTTAGACTTTTACGAAGGGAGGTTCAGACTTTTTGGATTGAATAGTGCCTCGTGATTTAAAGGAAAATGTTGGGTAGAAGTAGGCATTTTTGTGCCCCGTTCTGCGGCCGCAG
>NW_027438695.1:0-47000 GCF_000715075.1 Nicotiana tabacum | reverse complement strand
CGCAAATTAATTCCCAATAACAATTAACACACAATTAAGTAATAATTAAGCATAAAATTGTACTATTGGACATTAAATGCTAAAAATGCAAACAATGCATATTTTTGTAATTTTCATTCTTGTAAAACAAGCTTAATTATTCCTAATTGTAGAATTAAATCCTAAATGCAAATGCGACATATTTTTGTATTTTTTTTATTAATTTAACAAATAAACATGCACAGACAAATTCAAATAATTATCCAAAATGCCACAAAAATTCTCAAAATTGCGCACCAAGGAAAATCGTTTTATTTTGAATTTTTTGGGAGTAATTCTTTCATAGGGCAAAAATCACGTGCTTACAGCTGCCCCTCTTTGCCCGAAGACACGAAGGGTTTTCGTGCAAAGATAAAGTGAGTGCTTTTTGCCCATCCGAGTACTCCATGTGAAGTATTTTTGAAAAAGATTTAACCGAACCTTTGCTTCAAAGGTTTCCTGCATATCCCTAGCTAAAGGGGAATCAGGTTAATGTAGTTCGGGAAGTTTTGGTAGCTGGGACTACCGTGGGACTGCAATGTTACTGCTGTTGCATGCTATTACCACTGCTTACCGATCTCCTTGTTACACCGTGCTTAAAAGAAAACAAGAAGCTAGGCTAGACTACGGATCATAAGATCTCATCTATCTTCAACTTGTTCTTGTTTCCTTGCTTTCTTGTCGGCTTGTGTTTCTTCCGGTGCTTTTCTTCCGAGAATTTGGGGATGACACTTGCCTTTTGCTTTTCTGAATACCAGTTTTCATCATTTTGTTCGGTCCGCTGGGGATATGGCTTTCTTCATTAAGCTTTTCGGCGGTTCCTCTAGGGATACGGCTTTCTTCATCATATTTGTTATGCTGGGCATAATTTAATGTTCACAGGCCGCTTCTTTCAAGACGCGTCTTTTCTTCCTTTTGACTCATGCACTTGAATTTTGTGCTGGGACCTCTTGTTGCAACCTTCTGCTTTCCGGTGCTGGGGATTTTTATTGTTTCCTCCTGGGATTCCTGTTGTAACCTTCTGCCTTCCGGTGGGTTACTGATTTCAAGATCTGCAGTATGAGACTGAAGAGTATTCCTCTCGTTATACAGGTGGGAACCTGAGACATGAAATGTAAAGACTGAAAAGTATTCCTCTCGTTAAACAGGTGGGCGCCTGAGAACATGAAAAGACAAAAATGTATTCCCGCATTATACTAGTGGGCGACCTAGAAATGAAATGAAAAGACAGAAATGTATTCCCGCATTATACTGGTGGGAGACCTAGAACATGAAATGAAAAGACAAAAATGTATTCCCGCATTATACTAGTGGGCGACCTAGAACATGAAATGAAAAGACAGAAATGTATTCCCGCATTATATTGGTGGGCGACCTAGAACATGAAATGAAAACAGAAATGTATGCGCGCATTATACTGGTGGGCGACCTAGGACATGAAATGAAAAGACAGAAATCTATTCTCGCATTATACTGCTGGGCGACCTAGAGCATGAAATGAAAAGACAGAAATGTATTCCCGCATTATACTGGTGGGCGACCTAGAACATAAAATGAAAACAGAAATGTATGCCCGCATTATACTGGTGGGCGACCTAGGACATGAAATGAAAAGACAGAAATGTATTCCCGCATTATACTGGTGGGCAACCTAGAACATGAAATGAAAAGACAGAAATGTATTCCCGCATTATACTGGTGGGCGACCTAGAACATGAAATGAAAACAGAAATGTATGCCCGCATTATACTGGTGGACGACCTAGGACATGAAATGAAAAGACAGAAATGTATTCCCGCATTATACTAGTGGGCGACCTAGAACATGAAATGAAAAGACAGAAATGTATTCCTGCATTATACTGGTGGGCGACCTAGAACATAAAATGAAAACAGAAATGTATGCCCGCATTATACTGGTGGGCGACCTAGGACATGAAATGAAAAGACAGAAATATATTCCAACATTATATTGGTGGGCAACCTAGAACATGAAATGAAAAGACAGAAATGTATTCCCGCATTATACTGGTGGGCGACCTAGAACATGAAATGAATACAGAAATGTATGCCCGCATTATACTGGTGGGTGACCTAGAACATGAAATGAAAAGACAGAAAGGTATTCCTCTCGTTATACAGGTGGGCGCCTGTCTTCAACAACAACTTTGAAAATAAAATGCTATTCGAGGGCGGATGAACCCAACATATCCTATTTGTGGGCGGATGAACCCCACATATCCTATTTGAGGGCGGATGAACCCGACATATCCAATTCGAGGGCGGATAAACCCTACATATCCTATTTGAGGGCGGATGAACCCAACATATCCTATTTGAGGGCGGATGAACCCAACATATCCTATTTGAAGGCGGATGAACCCAACATATCCTATTTGAGGGCGGATGAACCCAATATATCCTATTCGAGGGCGGATGAACCCAACATATCCTATTCGAGGGCGGATGAACCCCACATATCCTATTCGAGGGCGGATGAACCCAACATATCCTATTTGAGGGCGTATGAACCCAACATATCCTATTCGAGGGCGGATGAACCCAACATATCCTATTCGAGGGCGGATGAACCCAACATATCCTATTCGAGGGCGGATGAACCCAACATATCCTATTCGAGGGCGGATGAACCCAACATATCCTATTCGAGGGCGGATGAACCCAACATATCCTATTCGAGGGCGGATGAACCCAACATATCCTATTCGAGGGCGGATGAACCCAACATATCCTATTCGAGGGCGGATGAACCCAACATATCCTATTCGAGGGCGGATGAACCCAACATATCCTATTCGAGGGCGGATGAACCCAACATATCCTATTCGAGGGCGGATGAACCCAACATATCCTATTCGAGGGCGGATGAACCCAACATATCCTATTCGAGGGCGGATGAACCCAACATATCCTATTCGAGGGCGGATGAACCCAACATATCCTATTCGAGGGCGGATGAACCCAACATATCCTATTCGAGGGCGGATGAACCCAACATATCCTATTCGAGGGCGGATGAACCCAACATATCCTATTCGAGGGCGGATGAACCCAACATATCCTATTCGAGGGCGGATGAACCCAACATATCCTATTCGAGGGCGGATGAACCCAACATATCCTATTCGAGGGCGGATGAACCCAACATATCCTATTCGAGGGCGGATGAACCCAACATATCCTATTCGAGGGCGGATGAACCCAACATATCCTATTCGAGGGCGGATGAACCCAACATATCCTATTCGAGGGCGGATGAACCCAACATATCCTATTCGAGGGCGGATGAACCCAACATATCCTATTCGAGGGCGGATGAACCCAACATATCCTATTCGAGGGCGGATGAACCCAACATATCCTATTCGAGGGCGGATGAACCCAACATATCCTATTCGAGGGCGGATGAACCCAACATATCCTATTCGAGGGCGGATGAACCCAACATATCCTATTGGAGGGAGGATGAACCTAACATATCCTATTCGAGGGCGGATGAACCCAACATATCCTATTGGAGGGCGGATGAACCCAACATATCCTATTGGAGGGCGGATGAACCCCACATATCCTATTGGAGGGCGGATGAACCCAACATATCCTATTGGAGGGCGGATGAACCCCACATATCCTATTCGAGGGCGGATGAACCCAACATATCCTATTGGAGGGCGGATGAACCCTACATATACTATTCGAGGGTGGATGAACCCCACATATCCTATTTGAGGGCGGATAAACGCAGCATATCCTATTCGAGGGCGGATGAACCCCACATATCCTATTTGAGGGCGGATGAAACCAACATATCCTATTCGAGGGCGTATGAACCCAACATATCCTATTCGAGAGCGGATGAACCCAACATATCCTATTCGAGGGTGGATGAACCCAACATATCCTATTTAAGGGCGGATGAACCCAACATATCCTATTTGAGGGCGGATGAACCCAACATATCCTATTTGAGGGCGGATGAACCCAAAATATCCTATTCGAGGGTGGATGAACCCAACATATCCTATTTAAAGGCGGATGAACCTAACATATCCTATTCGAGGGCGGATGAACCCAACATATCCTATTTAAGGGTGGATGAACCCAACATATCCTATTAGAGGGCGGATGAACCCAACATATCCTATTGGAGGGCGGATGAACCCAACATATCCTATTCGAGGGCGGAAGAACCCAACATATCCTATTTGATGGCGGATGAACCCAATATATCCTATTCGAGGGCGGATGAACCCAACATATCCTATTCGAGGGCAGATGAACCCAAAATATCGTATTCTGGGGCGAATGAACCCAACATATCCTATTGGAGGGCGGATGAACCCAACATATCCTATTGGAGAGCGGATGAACCCAACATATCCTATTCGAGAGAGGATGAACCCAACATATCCTATTTGAGGGCGGATGAACCCAATATATCCTATTCGAGGGTGGATGAACCCAACATATCCTATTCGAGGGCAGATGAACCCAAAATATCATATTCGAGGGCGGATGAACCCCACATATCCCATTGGAGGGCGGATGAACCCAACATATCCTATTGGAGGGTGGATTAACCCAACATATCCTATTCGAGGGCGGATGAACCCCACATATCCTATTTGAGGGCGGATGAACGCAACATATCCTATTCGAGGGCGGATGAACCCCACATATCCTATTTGAGGGAGGATGAACCCAACATATCCTATTCGAGGGCGTATGAACCCAACATATCCTATTCGAGGGCGGATGAACCCAACATATCCTATTCGAGGGCGGATGAACCCAACATATCCTATTTAAGGGTGGATGAACCCAACATATCCTATTTGAGGGCGGATGAACCCAACATATCCTATTTGAGGGCGGATGAACCCAAAATATCCTATTCGAGGGTGGATGAACCCAACATATCCTATTTAAAGGCGGATGAACCTAACATATCCTATTTGAGGGCGGATGAACGCAACATATCCTATTGGAGGGCGGATGAACCCTACATATCCTATTGGAGGGCGGATGAACCCAACATATCCTATTGGAGGGCGGATGAACCCAACATATCCTATTCGAGGGCGGATGAACCCAACATATCCTATTCGAGGGCGGATGAACCCAACATATACTATTGAAGGGCGGATGAACCCAACATATCCTATTCGAGGGCGGATGAACCCCACATATCCTATTCGAGGGCGGATAAGCGCAATATATCCTATTCGAGGGCGGATGAACCCCACATATCCTATTCGAGGGCGGATGAACCCAACATATCCTATTCGAGGGCGTATGAACCCAACATATCCTATTCGAGGGCGGATGAACCCAACATATCCTATTCGAGGGCGGATGAACCCTACATATCCTATTCGAGGGCGGATGAACGCAACATATCCTATTCGAGGGCGGATGAACCCCACATATCCTATTAGAGGGCGGATGAACCCCACATATCCTATTCGAGGGCGGATGAACCCTACATATCCTATTCGAGGGCGGATGAACGCAACATATCCTATTCGAGGGCGGATGAACCCCACATATCCTATTAGAGGGCGGATGAACCCCACATATCCTATTCGAGGGCGGATGAACCCTACATATCCTATTCGAGGGCGGATGAACCCAACATATCCTATTCGAGGGCGGATGAACCCAACATATCCTATTCGAGGGCGGATGAACCCAACATATCCTATTCGAGGGCGGATGAACCCAACATATCCTATTCGAGGGCGGATGAACCCAACATATCCTATTCGAGGGCGGATGAACCCAACATATCCTATTCGAGGGCGGATGAACCCAACATATCCTATTCGAGGGCGGATGAACCCAACATATCCTATTCGAGGGCGGATGAACCCAACATATCCTATTCGAGGGCGGATGAACCCAACATATCCTATTCGAGGGCGGATGAACCCAACATATCCTATTCGAGGGCGGATGAACCCAACATATCCTATTCGAGGGCGGATGAACCCAACATATCCTATTCGAGGGCGGATGAACCCAACATATCCTATTCGAGGGCGGATGAACCCAACATATCCTATTCGAGGGCGGATGAACCCAACATATCCTATTCGAGGGCGGATGAACCCAACATATCCTATTCGAGGGCGGATGAACCCAACATATCCTATTCGAGGGCGGATGAACCCAACATATCCTATTCGAGGGCGGATGAACCCAACATATCCTATTCGAGGGCGGATGAACCCAACATATCCTATTCGAGGGCGGATGAACCCAACATATCCTATTCGAGGGCGGATGAACCCAACATATCCTATTCGAGGGCGGATGAACCCAACATATCCTATTCGAGGGCGGATGAACCCAACATATCCTATTCGAGGGCGGATGAACCCAACATATCCTATTGGAGGGAGGATGAACCTAACATATCCTATTCGAGGGCGGATGAACCCAACATATCCTATTGGAGGGCGGATGAACCCAACATATCCTATTGGAGGGCGGATGAACCCCACATATCCTATTGGAGGGCGGATGAACCCAACATATCCTATTGGAGGGCGGATGAACCCCACATATCCTATTCGAGGGCGGATGAACCCCACATATCCTATTCGAGGGCGGATAAACGCAACATATCCTATTCGAGGGCGGATGAACCCCACATATCCTATTTGAGGGCGGATGAACCCAACATATCCTATTCGAGGGCGTATGAACCCAACATATCCTATTCGAGGGCGGATGAACCCAACATATCCTATTCGAGGGCGGATGAACCCAACATATCCTATTTAAGGGCGGATGAACCCAACATATCCTATTTGAGGGCGGATGAACCCAACATATCCTATTTGAGGGCGGATGAACCCAAAATATCCTATTCGAGGGTGGATGAACCCAACATATCCTATTTAAAGGCGGATGAACCTAACATATCCTATTCGAGGGCGGATGAACCCAACATATCCTATTTAAGGGTGGATGAACCCAACATATCCTATTGGAGGGCGGATGAACCCAACATATCCTATTGGAGGGCGGATGAACCCAACATATCCTATTCGAGGGCGGAAGAACCCAACATATCCTATTTGATGGCGGATGAACCCAACATATCCTATTTGAGGGTGGATGAACCCAACATATCCTATTCGAGGGCGGATGAACCCAACATATCCTATTCGAGGGCGGATGAACCCAACATATCCTATTCGAGGGCGGATGAACCCAAAATATCCTATTCGAGGGCGGATGAACCCAAAATATCCTATTCGAGGGCGGATGAACCCAAAATATCCTATTCGAGGGCGGATGAACCCAACATATCCTATTCGAGGGCGGATGAACCCAACATATCCTATTCGAGGGCGGATGAACCCAACATATCCTATTGGAGGGAGGATGAACCTAACATATCCTATTCGAGGGCGGATGAACCCAACATATCCTATTGGAGGGCGGATGAACCCAACATATCCTATTGGAGGGCGGATGAACCCCACATATCCTATTGGAGGGCGGATGAACCCAACATATCCTATTGGAGGGCGGATGAACCCCACATATCCTATTCGAGGGCGGATGAACCCCACATATCCTATTCGAGGGCGGATAAACGCAACATATCCTATTCGAGGGCGGATGAACCCCACATATCCTATTTGAGGGCGGATGAACCCAACATATCCTATTCGAGGGCGTATGAACCCAACATATCCTATTCGAGGGCGGATGAACCCAACATATCCTATTCGAGGGCGGATGAACCCAACATATCCTATTTAAGGGCGGATGAACCCAACATATCCTATTTGAGGGCGGATGAACCCAACATATCCTATTTGAGGGCGGATGAACCCAAAATATCCTATTCGAGGGTGGATGAACCCAACATATCCTATTTAAAGGCGGATGAACCTAACATATCCTATTCGAGGGCGGATGAACCCAACATATCCTATTTAAGGGTGGATGAACCCAACATATCCTATTGGAGGGCGGATGAACCCAACATATCCTATTGGAGGGCGGATGAACCCAACATATCCTATTCGAGGGCGGAAGAACCCAACATATCCTATTTGATGGCGGATGAACCCAACATATCCTATTTGAGGGTGGATGAACCCAACATATCCTATTCGAGGGCGGATGAACCCAACATATCCTATTCGAGGGCGGATGAACCCAACATATCCTATTCGAGGGCGGATGAACCCAAAATATCCTATTCGAGGGCGGATGAACCCAACATATCCTATTTGAGGGCGGATGAACGCAACATATCCTATTGGAGGGCGGATGAACCCAACATATCCTATTGGAGGGCGGATGAACCCAACATATCCTATTCGAGGGCGGATGAACCCAACATATCCTATTCGAGGGCGGATGAACCCAACATATCCTATTGGAGGGCGGATGAACCCAACATATCCTATTGGAGGGCGGATGAACCCAACATATCCTATTCGAGGGTAGATGAACCCAACATATCCTATTCGAGGGCGGATGAACCCCACATATCCTATTCGAGGGCGGATGAACCCAACATATCCTATTCGAGGGCGTATGAACCCAACATATCCTATTCGAGGGCGGATGAACCCAACATATCCTATTCGAGGGCGGATGAACCCAACATATCCTATTTAAGGGTGGATGAACCCAACATATCCTATTTGAAGGGCGGATGAACCCAACATATCCTATTCGAGGGCGGATGAACCCAACATATCCTATTTGAGGGCGGATGAACCCCACATATCCTATTCGAGGGCGGATGAACCCAACATATCCTATTCGAGGGCGGATGAACCCAACATATCCTATTCGAGGGCGGATGAACCCAACATATCCTATTCGAGGGCGGATGAACCCAACATATCCTATTGGAGGGAGGATGAACCTAACATATCCTATTCGAGGGCGGATGAACCCAACATATCCTATTGGAGGGCGGATGAACCCAACATATCCTATTGGAGGGCGGATGAACCCCACATATCCTATTGGAGGGCGGATGAACCCAACATATCCTATTGGAGGGCGGATGAACCCCACATATCCTATTCGAGGGCGGATGAACCCCACATATCCTATTCGAGGGCGGATAAACGCAACATATCCTATTCGAGGGCGGATGAACCCCACATATCCTATTTGAGGGCGGATGAACCCAACATATCCTATTCGAGGGCGTATGAACCCAACATATCCTATTCGAGGGCGGATGAACCCAACATATCCTATTCGAGGGCGGATGAACCCAACATATCCTATTTAAGGGCGGATGAACCCAACATATCCTATTTGAGGGCGGATGAACCCAACATATCCTATTTGAGGGCGGATGAACCCAAAATATCCTATTCGAGGGTGGATGAACCCAACATATCCTATTTAAAGGCGGATGAACCTAACATATCCTATTCGAGGGCGGATGAACCCAACATATCCTATTTAAGGGTGGATGAACCCAACATATCCTATTGGAGGGCGGATGAACCCAACATATCCTATTGGAGGGCGGATGAACCCAACATATCCTATTCGAGGGCGGAAGAACCCAACATATCCTATTTGAGGGCGGATGAACCCAATATATCCTATTCGAGGGCGGATGAACCCAACATATCCTATTCGAGGGCAGATGAACCCAAAATATCGTATTCTGGGGGCGAATGAACCCAACATATCCTATTGGAGGGCGGATGAACCCAACATATCCTATTGGAGGGCGGATGAACCCAACATATCCTATTCGAGGGCGGATGAACCCAACATATCCTATTTGAGGGCGGATGAACCCAATATATCCTATTCGAGGGTGGATGAACCCAACATATCCTATTCGAGGGCAGATGAACCCAAAATATCGTATTCGAGGGCGGATGAACCCCACATATCCCATTGGAGGGCGGATGAACCCAACATATCCTATTGGAGGGCGGATTAACCCAACATATCCTATTCGAGGGCGGATGAACCCCACATATCCTATTTGAGGGCGGATGAACGCAACATATCCTATTCGAGGGCGGATGAACCCCACATATCCTATTTGAGGGAGGATGAACCCAACATATCCTATTCGAGGGCGTATGAACCCAACATATCCTATTCGAGGGCGGATGAACCCAACATATCCTATTCGAGGGCGGATGAACCCAACATATCCTATTTAAGGGTGGATGAACCCAACATATCCTATTTGAAGGCGGATGAACCCAACATATCCTATTTGAGGGCGGATGAACCCAATATATCCTATTCGAGGGCGGATGAACCCAACATATCCTATTCGAGGGCGGATGAACCCCACATATCCTATTCGAGGGCGGATGAACCCAACATATCCTATTCGAGGGCGTATGAACCCAACATATCCTATTCGAGGGCGGATGAACCCAACATATCCTATTCGAGGGCGGATGAACCCAACATATCCTATTGGAGGGCGGATGAACCCAACATATCCTATTCGAGGGCGGATGAACCCCACATATCCTATTGGAGGGCGGATGAACCCAACATATCCTATTGGAGGGCGGATGAACCCCACATATCCTATTGGAGGGCGGATGAACCCAACATATCCTATTGGAGGGCGGATGAACCCCACATATCCTATTCGAGGGCGGATGAACCCCACATATCCTATTCGAGGGCGGATAAACGCAACATATCCTATTCGAGGGCGGATGAACCCCACATATCCTATTTGAGGGCGGATGAACCCAACATATCCTATTCGAGGGCGTATGAACCCAACATATCCTATTCGAGAGCGGATGAACCCAACATATCCTATTCGAGGGTGGATGAACCCAACATATCCTATTTAAGGGCGGATGAACCCAACATATCCTATTTGAGGGCGGATGAACCCAACATATCCTATTTGAGGGCGGATGAACCCAAAATATCCTATTCGAGGGTGGATGAACCCAACATATCCTATTTAAAGGCGGATGAACCTAACATATCCTATTCGAGGGCGGATGAACCCAACATATCCTATTTAAGGGTGGATGAACCCAACATATCCTATTAGAGGGCGGATGAACCCAACATATCCTATTGGAGGGCGGATGAACCCAACATATCCTATTCGAGGGCGGAAGAACCCAACATATCCTATTTGATGGCGGATGAACCCAATATATCCTATTCGAGGGCGGATGAACCCAACATATCCTATTCGAGGGCAGATGAACCCAAAATATCGTATTCTGGGGCGAATGAACCCAACATATCCTATTGGAGGGCGGATGAACCCAACATATCCTATTGGAGGGCGGATGAACCCAACATATCCTATTCGAGAGAGGATGAACCCAACATATCCTATTTGAGGGCGGATGAACCCAATATATCCTATTCGAGGGTGGATGAACCCAACATATCCTATTCGAGGGCAGATGAACCCAAAATATCGTATTCGAGGGCGGATGAACCCCACATATCCCATTGGAGGGCGGATGAACCCAACATATCCTATTGGAGGGCGGATTAACCCAACATATCCTATTCGAGGGCGGATGAACCCCACATATCCTATTTGAGGGCGGATGAACGCAACATATCCTATTCGAGGGCGGATGAACCCCACATATCCTATTTGAGGGAGGATGAACCCAACATATCCTATTCGAGGGCGTATGAACCCAACATATCCTATTCGAGGGCGGATGAACCCAACATATCCTATTCGAGGGCGGATGAACCCAACATATCCTATTTAAGGGTGGATGAACCCAACATATCCTATTTGAGGGCGGATGAACCCAACATATCCTATTTGAGGGCGGATGAACCCAAAATATCCTATTCGAGGGTGGATGAACCCAAAATATCCTATTTAAAGGCGGATGAACCTAACATATCCTATTCGAGGGCGGATGTACCCAACATATCCTATTCTAGGGCGGATGAACCCAACATATCCTATTCGAGGGCGGATGAACCCAACATATCCTATCCGAGGGCGGATGAACCCAACATATCCTATTCGAGGGCGGATGAACCCAACATATCCTATTCGGAGGGCGGATGAACCCAACATATCCTATTTGAGGGCGGATGAACCCAACATATCCTATTCGAGGGCGGATGAACCCAACATATCCTATTCGAGGGTAGATGAACCCAAAATATCCTATTCGAGTGCGGATGAACCCCACATATCCTATTGGAGGGCGGATGAACCCAACATATTCTATTTGAGGGCGGATGAACCCAATATATCCTATTCGAGGGCGGATGAAACCAACATATCCTATTCGAGGGTGGATGAACCCAAAATATCCTATTCGAGGGCGGATGAACCCAACATATCCTATCTGAGGGCAGATGTATGCAACATATCCTATTCGAGGGCGGATGAACCCCACATATCCTATTTGAGGGCGGATGAACCCAACATATACTATTCGAGGGCGGATGAACCCAACATATCCTATTCGATGGCGGATGAACCCCACATATCCTATTTAAGGGCGGATGAACGCAACATATCCTATTCGAGGGCAGATGAACCCCACATATTCTATTTGAGGGCGGATGAACCCAACATATCCTATTCGAGGGCGGATGAACCCAATATATCCTATTCGAGGGTGGATGAACCCAACATATCCTATTCGAGGGCAGATGAACCCAAAATATCGTATTCGAGGGCGGATGAACCCCACATATCCCATTGGAGGGCGGATGAACCCAACATATCCTATTGGAGGGCGGATTAACCCAACATATCCTATTCGAGGGCGGATGAACCCCACATATCCTATTTGAGGGCGGATGAACGCAACATATCCTATTCGAGGGCGGATGAACCCCACATATCCTATTTGAGGGAGGATGAACCCAACATATCCTATTCGAGGGCGTATGAACCCAACATATCCTATTCGAGGGCGGATGAACCCAACATATCCTATTCGAGGGCGGATGAACCCAACATATCCTATTTAAGGGCGGATGAACCCAACATATCCTATTTGAGGGCGGATGAACCCAACATATCCTATTTGAGGGCGGATGAACCCAAAATATCCTATTCGAGGGTGGATGAACCCAACATATCCTATTTAAAGGCGGATGAACCTAACATATCCTATTCGAGGGCGGATGAACCCAACATATCCTATTCGAGGGCGGATGAACCCAACATATCCTATTCGAGGGCGGATGAACCCAACATATCCTATTCGAGGGCGGATGAACCCAACATATCCTATTCGAGGGCGGATGAACCCAACATATCCTATTCGAGGGCGGATGAACCCAACATATCCTATTTGAGGGCGGATGAACCCAACATATCCTATTCGAGGGCGGATGAACCCAACATATCCTATTCGAGGGTAGATGAACCCAAAATATCCTATTCGAGTGCGGATGAACCCCACATATCCTATTGGAGGGCGGATGAACCCAACATATTCTATTTGAGGGCGGATGAACCCAATATATCCTATTCGAGGGCGGATGAAACCAACATATCCTATTCGAGGGTGGATGAACCCAAAATATCCTATTCGAGGGCGGATGAACCCAACATATCCTATCTGAGGGCAGATGTATGCAACATATCCTATTCGAGGGCGGATGAACCCCACATATCCTATTTGAGGGCGGATGAACCCAACATATACTATTCGAGGGCGGATGAACCCAACATATCCTATTCGATGGCGGATGAACCCCACATATCCTATTTAAGGGCGGATGAACGCAACATATCCTATTCGAGGGCAGATGAACCCCACATATTCTATTTGAGGGCGGATGAACCCAATATATCCTATTCGAGGGCGGATGAAACCAAACCTATCCTTTTCGAGGGCGGATGAACCCAACATATCCTATTCGTGGGCGGATGAACCCCACATATCCTATTTGAGGGCGGATGAACGCAACATATCCTATTCGAGGGCGGATGAACCCCACATATCCTATTTGAGGGCGGATGAACCCAACATATCCTATTCGAGGGCGGATGAACCCAACATATCCTATTCGAGGGCGGATGAACCCAACATATCCTATTCGAGGGCGGATGAACCCAACATATCCTATTCGAGGGCGGATGAACCCAACATATCCTATTCGAGGGCGGATGAACCCAACATATCCTATTCGAGGGCGGATGAACCCAACATATCCTATTCGAGGGCGGATGAACCCAAAATATCCTATTCGAGGGTGGATGAACCCAACATATCCTATTTGAGGGCGAATGAACCTAACATATCCTATTGGAGGGCGGATGAACCCAACATATCCTATTTGAGGGCGGATGAACCCAACATATCCTATTTGAGGGCGGATGAACCCAACATATCCTATTCGAGGGCGGATGAACCCAACATATCCTATTCGAGGGCGGATGAACCCAACATATCCTATTCGAGGGCGGATGAACCCAAAATATCCTATTCGAGGGCGGATGAACCCAACATATCCTATTCGAGGGCATATGAACCCAACATATCCTATTCGAGGGCGGATGAACCCAACATATCCTATTCGAGGGAGGATGAACCCAACATATCCTATTCGAGGGCGGATGAACCCCACATATCCTATTCGAGGGCGGATGAACGCAACATATCATATTCGAGGGCGGCTGAACCCCACATATCCTATTTGAGGGCAGATGAACCCAACATATCCTATTCGAGGGCATATGAACCCAACATATCCTATTCGAGGGCGGATGAACCCAACATATCCTATTCGAGGGCAGATGAACCCAACATATCCTATTTAAGGGTGGATGAACCCAACATATCCTATTTGAGGGCGGATGAACCCAACATATCCTATTTGAGGGCGGATGAACCCAAAATATCCTATTCGAGGGTGGATGAAACCAACATATCCTATTTGAGGGCGGATGAACCTAACATATCCTATTCGAGGGCAGATGAACCCAACATATCCTATTGGAGGGCGGATGAACCCAACATATCCTATTCGAGGGCAGATGAACCCAACATATCCTATTCGAGGGCGGATGAACCCAACATATCCTATTCGAGGGCGGATGAACCCAACATATCCTATTTGAGGGCGGATGAACCCAATATATCCTATTCGAGGGCGGATGAACCCAACATATCCTATTTGAGGGCAGATGAACCCAAAATATCCTATTCGAGGGCGGATGAACCCCACATATCCTATTGGAGGGCGGATGAACCCAACATATCCTATTGGAGGGCGGATGAACCCAACATATCCTATTCGAGGGGCGGATGAACCCCACATATCCTATTTGAGGGCGGATGAACGCAACATATCCTATTCGAGGGCGGATGAACCCCACATATCCTATTTGAGGGCGGATGAACTCAACATATCCTATTCGAGGGCGTATGAACCCAACATATCCTATTTAAGGGTGGATGAACCCAACATATCCTATTTGAGGGCGGATGAACCCAATATATCCTATTTAAGGGCGGATGAACCCAAAATATCCTATTCGAGGGCGGATGAACCCAACATATCCTTTTTTAAAGGCGGATGAACCTAACATATCCTATTCGAGGGCGGATGAACCCAACATATCCTATTAGAGGGCGGATGACCCCAACATATCCTATTCGAGGGCGGATGAACCCAACATATCCTATTAGAGGGCGGATGAACCCAACATATCCTATTCGAGGGCGAATGAACCCAACATATCCTATTCGAGGGCGGATGAACCCAACATATCCTATTTGAGGGCGGATGAACCCAACATATCCTATTCGAGGGCGGATGAACCCAACATATCCTATTCGAGGGTAGATGAACCCAAAATATCCTATTCGAGTGCGGATGAACCCCACATATCCTATTCGAGGGCGGATGAACCCAATATATTCTATTCGAGGGAGGATGAACCTAACATATCCTACTCGAGGGAGGATGAACCCAACATATCCTATTCGAGGGCGGATGAACCCCACATATCCTATTCGAGGGCGGATGAACGCAACATATCATATTCGAGGGCGGCTGAACCCCACATATCCTATTTGAGGGCAGATGAACCCAACATATCCTATTCGAGGGCATATGAAACCAACATATCCTATTCGAGGGCGGATGAACCCAACATATCCTATTCGAGGGCAGATGAACCCAACATATCCTATTTAAGGGTGGATGAACCCAACATATCCTATTTGAGGGCGGATGAACCCAACATATCCTATTTGAGGGCGGATGAACCCAAAATATCCTATTCGAGGGTGGATGAAACCAACATATCCTATTTGAAGATGAATAAAGAAGAATTCGCATTAGAAGAGAAAACATATGAGAATCCAGAAGGATTAAAAATAACAATAATATTTTCTAACTTAGGAAGAAGATATAAAAAAATAGGAAATAACCTAAACTTAATGTTAGAAAAAGAAACTGTAAAACTAGAGGATAGTTTAACCGCCATGGTTAGAATAACAAAAGAAAACGAAGAAATAGATAGAAAACGAGAGATTAAAGAAATACAACAGCATCTCTAATTCTTTTTCTAATTCTGTTATTTTAGTGTTTTTTACTTCCTCTATGGTTGTTTGAGTTCATCTTATAATTTGGGGGTGGTTGTTTGAGTTCATCTTATTTTTCATTGGATCTTTTTTATGTAGTTGTGGAATTAAATGCTTTTTCATGATTATCTGTAGCTAGCGAAATTAACCTTGAAATTTCTTTTATATTTTCAAGTGTGTATTCTAAGTATTTAATATCTTTAGTTTTTTGATATTCTTCTATATTTTTTTCTAATATTATTTTTGACATATTTATATGTTTTAGAATTTCTAACCAGTACTTAAAATATTTGTAACTATCAATTTTTGATTTGTTCATATTAATACTGAGATGTATACCTGTTGATACATATATCCATGGTTTCTATATTTCTCAGTGTTATTTCTTTTCTGTGTTGATAACTTTCAAGTTTATCTTTATAAAATTCAATTTCATTTTCTATAGTTAATAAAGCTTTATTACGTAATTTATTATATCTAATAATATCTTTGCAGGTTTTAATATTGTATTTATCACAATCTATTTTTCTATTTATGTTACTGAGGTTTTTAAGAAGTTTCCATTTCTGGGTATTATAGAATTTTATATAATGAAAAGTGTTATGTTTCATTTATAAAAAGATTTTATTAACTTGATATTTGATCATTAGTCTGAATATAAATCTAGTATTAACTTGATATGTGATCATTAGTCTGAATATAAATCTAGTTCATATAGATCTAATATATCTATTTCATGTGATACAATTAGTTCCGTAAATGCTTGTTCCATTACATATATTATTTCAAAAGTAACTAAAATATCGTAAATTTTTCTTTTAACATCGTTATTAAGTCTCTTAAAGATATATAACATAAGTATTTTGTAGTCAATATTTTCTTCTAATAAATACGTGTGGTTGTTCATTTAGATTTATTATTTATCCTTATCATGTGTTTACTAAACATATTCCCTCTAACCTCTTTGTTTATCATAGAGTTTATCATATTTTAATAAGTTATACTGAACATCTTTTCTGGTCACTACCATGTTTTTCATGCTTCAATCATTTACCCTAACAGCGCCTCAACTCTGTGTACTCCCCTAAACGGCTTCCTTGCCTACTGGTTTCCACTTTAGGATGGCATAGTCTGGGCTTAACTACTCTCAGCATTATTAGACAGGCAAACTTTCTCAAGATGTTCTTCATAACAGTACTATAACATGATAAACAATTATGATTTTTAAGAGATTATAAGGAATATAAGAGTTTAGTTAAACATGATTATAAATAAACTTACCTGGTTTTGTAACTCGTTTGAATGCTCTATAGCTGTTTTAGATACTTGTAATTAACTCAGATATTTCTTACAAGAGAGAAGATAAGAGAGAATATTAGAGAGAGAAGGTAAGGGTGAGGATGTCTGAGGATGTCCTCCTTCCTCGGATTTACATTCTATATAAAGAAAATTAAAACGACTCTTACTGTTTACAAATGACTCCTACTATTCATGAACGACCTTTACTGTTCATGATTATGACATATACTATTTACTTTATGACTCTTACTATTCATGAACGACCTTTACTGTTCATGATTATGACATATACTATTTACTTTATGACTCTTACTATTCATGAACGACCTTTACTGTTCATGAATGCGACTAGTACTATTTACTTTACATTATATGTTTCCAGTAGCTGTCTTCTTCTTTTGTCTTCTTGTTGATACCTTCATTCTAGTTGGACTTCTGGTACATAGTTATCATCTCCGTTGCACTTTGAACATATGTGGTCTGGATATTTGTGTCCTACTAGTTTGCAGTATCTTGTTAATAACTCGTTTGAAATAAATTCTTTTTTCAATGCTCTGGTAGTTGGTTGCATTTCTGGATTTAATAATGATAAAATCCATTTCTGGACTTCATCCATATCTCCTTGTCGTAGTTCCTTCGAGTTGGCATATATCATCAATTGGTCTCTGGAATAGTAGCTCCAGATAGCATTTCCTTGTAGATAATTGTTAGCTAGTTCTTGAATAATAGTTGCTATACCAATTATTCTTTTATTAGCATAGAAACTTGGTATCTCCATTTTCTGTATCTCCGGTTGTTTCTCTATCTCTTCCGGTATTATCATATCTCGTGTTAGTCCTATTTTTATCACCTGTATTATGGGTTTTATTTCATCATATAGTATTTCCGCTGGTGCTGTATAGAATTTGATGAAGAATAGGTTGCCTTTTGTAATTCTCTTGAAGGTGACAAATGCTTTGTATAGCTCTGGTATTCCAATTATTTCTTCTCCGTCATGGGTATATACTGTGCTGAGTAGTCCGTAGTTGTAACATGTTTTTACTAGGTTTGCTTTTGTTTTTGGCTGGGCTATAAGCCTATTATATCCCTGTAGTTTTTGGGTTACATAATCTTGTGTTGGATCTGTAGTAGTTGTTGATCTAGGGTTTAGGTTCAGAAATGTCTGGATTTTATATATATTCTCAATATATGTTTGAGTAATATGGTTATATACCTTTTTGTTGTGGTGTAGGCTATTAGCATAGGTTGAAGTTTGTGGGGCTATAACTATTGCTTCTCTTGGCTTTTTTGATGTAAATGGCTTATCAAATACGGTATTTAGGTTTACATTGATATGTGGCTTTTTGCTAACTTGTTTGCTTGTACCTGCAGCTGTATATAAAGCAACTGTATTATGGGTTTTTTGGAGTTTCCCAACGTCTCCTTCTACCTCTGGAAGTTTAGAGTCTTCCGATTGACTTAGCTCCGCATTTTTATAGTCATGCTGCTGACTTTCTAGCTGTTGTAATCTTTTTCCCATACTCTCCATCTGTAAGGATAGAGTAGTAAGGATTGTAAATATGTCTTTTGATTCTTGGCTTTCATCTGTTTGGGTACCTTTGTCTTGATAGGTAGTCTGCAATAACATTCTTGTCAGTTCGTATTACTTCAATTGTAAATGTAAAATTTTGTATATTTAATACAAGTCTCCTTATTTCCTTTGTAGTTACTGAATCCTGTACTTTCCGAGTTATCCACTATTTTACTTGTGTATTATCTATTCTTACTATAAATTTGTTATAAACAATATATGGCTCAAATGCTAACAAACATTTATATAATCCAAATAGTTCTTTCCTATTTATTTCCCATTTTAATTGTGGTTCCGTGTATGATCCGGAATAATATCTACAATGGTGTTCAATTTTTTCATTATCATATTTATATTTTAGAACTCCTCCGTAGCTGTGATCACTAGAATCAGTTTCTACAATATATGTAAATTGTTTCTTTTCATCTGGAAAATATAGTTTTGGTAATTTTTTACACATATTTTTTATCTTCTGTATATGTATTTTATCTTTTTCGTCAAAATGATATTCTATGTCCTTTTTTAATTTTTTCTGTAATGGTTTTAAGTTTTCTGCTAATTTAGGAATATATTCTCTTACTTGGTTAACCAATCCTAAAAATGATTGTAACTTCTTTTTTGTATCAAGTGTTTCATTCAAGTTAATTATTTTTTGTACTACATGGGTTTGCATTTTTATTCCGTTTTTATCTATTTGTATACCTAAAAATTCTATTTGATTTTTCATTACTTCTACTTTCTTTTTACTTAAACTTATTCCTGATATTTCTACAATGTGTATGAATTTTCTAGTAGTTTTATATGTTCGTTCTCTGTTCTAGAATATAGCAATATATCATCTATATATATTATACAATTTTCTAATTGGTTGAAGTAATTATCCATAAAATGTTGATACCTACCTGGTGCATTTTTATATCCAAAAGGTAATACGTTCCATTCGTAAAATCCTTGTGGTACTGTGAATGCTGTTAACTTTTTAGATTCATCTTCTAGTTTTAAATGGTAAAATCCTGATTTACAGTCAAATTTACTAAAATAGTTATATCCTTGTATTTGTCTAATTTTCAGTATTTTATTTGGTATCGGATAATTATATGTTTTTGTTTTTGCATTTAAGTTTCTATAATCTATAACCATACGGCTTTTTCCTCTTTTTTGTTCACTATGCTTATTTACTATAAATGCTGGGCTAGTATGTTTACTATTACTTTCTTGTATGTAGTTATTATCTAATAATTCTTTTATATGCATTTTAAATTCTGTTAAATCATTAAAATTGTATTTTAAAGGTTTTTGTGTTATTATGCTATTTTCATCTATTAGTTCAATCTTTATTTTTGTTTGATGTTTTTCCCATCCTTGGAGTGGATTATCATTATATAGTAATTCTAGTTTATCTTGTAGTGGTTTTATCTTATTTATTGAGAAAATGATTATCTCTATATTATGGTTACTTTGTATTACATTTTCTAATTTTTGGGTAATCTTTTCACTTCCTTTAATCCAGGGTGTTGTTTTTCTTACTTTATTATTTACTCTTTTTGCTCCTAATTTTTGTTTACACGGGGTAGTAAACCACCAATGTGTTTTTGTTATAATATGTGGGTATAATTTATCTAAAAATGGCATTCCTAATAATATATCTTTATTTGTGAATTCGTAACTATATATTTCTTCTATGGTTAATATTTTATCCCATATTTGTATTTTTATATTTCTTGCTTTATATGTTATCATACTTCCTTCATTATTAAATCCTGTTACTGCTATGGGAGTTTTTAGCTTTTCCCATTTACTTTCTGGTAAACAATTATGTCTACACATATTAGCTTCTGCTCCTGTATCCACCATAGGTGTATAATATCTATTATAATATCCTTCTACTATTATTTTGGAAAGTATATATATCTTTGGCATTATATCAAAGTTCTTTTTATTATTATTTTCTTATTTTCATAACTTATTATTAATTGCCTATCTTCTAATTTATATGGTTTGACTTTTTCTAACCATTTTATCCCTAGTGTAATATTTTTATCTCCTTGATATATTTTAAAATTTATTAATATTGGTATTCCTCCAATAATTAATTCTTTTTCAGTTGTTTCTTCGTTTTTTCTTAACGCTTTTGGTAGTTCTGAATTTTGTTGTTCTATTGTTACTATCTCTTGTTCTGGTATTAGTTCTCTTATAACATAATTCTCTTCCTGCCCTGTATTTATTAGTATTAAATATTTTCTTTGGTCCATTATTCCTGTTATATAATAATGATGTGGGTTTATTTCTTCTATTTTTTGTTCTATTAATTTTTGTGGAGTGGTATAATTTATTCTTTTTGATGTACTTCTTGATGTACTTCTTGATGATGTTTCTGGCATTTCATTATTTATTCGTTTTGATGTGCTTAATCTTTCTTTTACTATTTCTAAATCTTCATCCATGTCTATTTCTGTATAACTGTAATCATTGTTGTCTATAACTGATACTATTCTTTCGAATGGATTTTCTATTTTTATTTTATTTATTTTATTTTTAGCTGTTATCTTATGTTTCGTTGTTAAGACATATAGATTTTTACATCTTGCTGTGAATATTTTACTTCCTGGTGCTAATTCTATTCCAGGCATTTTCCAGTATAATACTAATGATTTATCTATATTTTTATCATCTACTGCTACTGAATAGTTAGCACTTACTATAAATTTAAATTTTTGGTATATTAAGTTACCTCTTACAGCACTTATTATACTCTTTTCTATAGGTTGTACAATCCTATCATCTGCCAAGTATATTTCTATAGGGGTATCTATTCCTTCCCTAAAACATGCTTTTATTAGGATCTCCGTTCCTCCTAAGTGTATATATTTTATTGGATTTTTTGCTTTTATATCTTGTATTTCTTTATTTAGTAGTCTTTTATTTAAAATTGGTATTTGTGCTTTACCTTTGATGTATTTACAATCTATTATATGTTCTCTTTGGCTTACTACATAGTATTCTTCTTTTTGTCTTTTAAACCAATTCTTTATTGTTGGTACTTCTAATATTTTGTCTATACTTAGATCCAATTCTTTTCCTTTTATTTGTTCAAATATATTAGCGTCAAATATTATTTTTTGTTCTGAAGATTGTTCATCTTGGTGTTCTTCTTGTTGTATAATTTGTATATCTTTTTCAGTCATAATTTTCTTCATCTGACTCTTCTATATCCTTGTTTATTTCATTTTCAGAGAACTCGTTTTCTGATATCTCATATATGCTGTCTTCACTGCTTAATTCATAATCTACATATTCTACTTGTGTATATTTATCATTATCTATCAATATTTCGGTAATTTGTTTCTTCTTTGGGTTTTTTGGTAATTTACAATCTTTGGCTAAGTGTCCTAGCTTTCCACAATTATAGCAAGTACATTCTGTTAGTTTTTTCTTTTTCCTATATGGTTTTTTATGTTTATAATTTTTTACATAATATCTTCTTCTTGGTTTCCTATATTTATACTTTGAATATTTTGATTTAAATTTCTTTTTCTTTCCTTCTTTTTTGTAATATTTATCTGTGCAGCCAAATTGGGGTGCTATTCTACTTTTGCAACATGCCAAATTTTTTACTAATATTTTTTCCATTTTCATGTTTTCTTTATATTTTTCACATAATTCTATAAAACAGTTTTGTAGAAATTTTATCCTTACTCCTAATGTATCTGCTAGTCCTGCTTCGTTCCAACTTTTTATTATTTTTGAGCTAAAGGGTTCTGGTAATTTTGTAAAATATAATTTTCTTATCTCTTTACTTTCATCTGGACTATATGTTCCTTTATAATAATAGTCTCTAAATGCACAAGTATATTCATCTATATAACACATATTACATATTGCTAATTTTGTCATTAAATTTCTATTTGTAATTTTTTCTTTATTTTGTTCTTCTACTTCTGTTGTCATACTACTAAATTCATTTCTTATTGCTATTTCATATTTATTTAATATATCTGTAACTGTTGTTGTAGTTGTACCGTCAAGTTTTTTATTACTCCTTAATGTGTCTAAGCTTTCACTTGATAAATTTTGTAACCATAATTTTACAGTTCCTATTAATGTTCTTTCTATATATCCTGGTGTTTCCGTTATTGTTATTTTATTATCTATTAGTTGTTTTGAGATATATCCTATCCATAATTGTATTGTTTTATTTATATCTGCTATACAATCTAGATCTAAAAAATTATATTGTTCAGTTATCTGTCTTGGTGCCCATTTCTTATTTAACCTTTTATCCCATAATGTTTTGTTTCTGTCATATGCATCATAACTTACTCTGTAATAGGTTGGGTTTAATTGTTTTGGATTTTTTATTCCTGATATGCTTGGTTTATCTTCGTTCATATCTCCTGTATTTATTTCTGGGTTTATTTTTATCTTTTCTGTTTTTTCTATAAGTTCTGTGTATGTTTCACTTGTTTCTGAATAGTTTTCTCCTAGTTCTGTGTCTTTATCACTTTGGTCATTTATTTCGTTTATACTTATTTTTGATGGACTCTCCTGTACTTCTTCTAACTGTAATTTGAATCTTTCTATCTCATTTGTTAGTTTTAGTTCTTCTTCTTCTTCTTTACGTTTTTTCCTTTTCTTTTAGTTTATTTGCATACATCTGTTTTAGCATCTCTAATTCTTTTTCTAATTCTGTTATTTTAGTGTTTTTTACTTCCTCTATCTGTTGTATTTTTTCTTTAGCTTGCTGTTGTATTTCTTTAATCTCTCGTTTTCTATCTATTTCTTCGTTTTCTTTTGTTATTCTAACCATGGCGGTTAAACTATCCTCTAGTTTTACAGTTTCTTTTTCTAACATTAAGTTTAGGTTATTTCCTATTTTTTTATATCTTCTTCCTAAGTTAGAAAATATTATTGTTATTTTTAATCCTTCTGGATTCTCATATGTTTTCTCTTCTAATGCGAATTCTTCTTTATTCATCTTTTATCCTTTAGATAACAAACATATTTATATTCTGTTTTAGATATTATATCGTATTTGGGGGTGGTTGTTTGAGTTCATCTTATAATTTGGGGGTGGTTGTTTGAGTTCATCTTATTTTTCATAGGATCTTTTTTATGTAGTTGTGAAATTAAATGCTTTTTCATGATTATCTGTAGCTAGCGAAATTAACCTTGAAATTTCTTTTATATTTTCAAGTGTGTATTCTAAGTATTTAATATCTTTAGTTTTTTGATATTCTTCTATATTTTTTTCTAATATTATTTTTGACATATTTATATGTTTTAGAATTTCTAACCAGTACTTAAAATATTTGTAACTATCAATTTTTGATTTGTTCATATTAATACTGAGATGTATACCTGTTGATACATATATCCATGGTTTCTATATTTCTCAGTGTTATTTCTTTTCTGTGTTGATAACTTTCAAGTTTATCTTTATAAAATTCAATTTCATTTTCTATAGTTAATAAAGCTTTATTACGTAATTTATTATTTCTAATAATATCTTTGCAGGTTTTAATATTGTATTTAACACAATCTATTTTTCTATTTATGTTACTGAGGTTTTTAAGAAGTTTCCATTTCTGGGTATTATAGAATCTTATATAAAGAAAAGTGTTATGTTTCATTTATAAAAAGATTTTATTAACTTGATATTTGATCATTAGTCTGAATATAAATCTAGTATTAACTTGATATGTGATCATTAGTCTGAATATAAATCTAGTTCATATAGATCTAATATATCTATTTCATGTGATACAATTAGTTCCGTAAATACTTGTTCCATTACATATATTATTTCAAAAGTAACTAAAATATCGTAAATTTTTCTTTTAACATCGTTATTAAGTCTCTTAAAGATATATAACATAAGTATTTTGTAGTCAATATTTTCTTCTAATAAATACGTGTGGTTGTTCATTTAGATTTATTATTTATCCTTATCATGTGTTTACTAAACATATTCCCTCTAACCTCTTTGTTTATCATAGAGTTTATCATATTTTAATAAGTTATACTGAACATCTTTTCTGGTCACTACCATGTTTTTCATGCTTCAATCATTTATCGCATTAGAAGAGAAAACATATGAGAATCCAGAAGGATTAAAAATAACAATAATATTTTCTAACTTAGGAAGAAGATATAAAAAAATAGGAAATAACCTAAACTTAATGTTAGAAAAAGAAACTGTAAAACTAGAGGATAGTTTAACCGCCATGGTTAGAATAACAAAAGAAAACGAAGAAATAGATAGAAAACGAGAGATTAAAGAAATACAACAGCAAGCTAAAGAAAAAATACAACAGATAGAGGAAGTAAAAAACACTAAAATAACAGAATTAGAAAAAGAATTAGAGATGCTAAAACAGATGTATGCAAATAAACTAAAAGAAAAGGAAAAACGTAAAGAAGAAGAAGAACTGTAAAACTAGAGGATAGTTTAACCGCCATGGTTAGAATAACAAAAGAAAACGAAGAAATAGATAGAAAACGAGAGATTAAAGAAATACAACAGCAAGCTAAAGAAAAAATACAACAGATAGAGGAAGTAAAAAACACTAAAATAACAGAATTAGAAAAAGAATTAGAGATGCTAAAACAGATGTATGCAAATAAACTAAAAGAAAAGGAAAAACGTAAAGAAGAAGAAGAACTGTAAAACTAGAGGATAGTTTAACCGCCATGGTTAGAATAACAAAAGAAAACGAAGAAATAGATAGAAAACGAGAGATTAAAGAAATACAACAGCAAGCTAAAGAAAAAATACAACAGATAGAGGAAGTAAAAAACACTAAAATAACAGAATTAGAAAAAGAATTAGAGATGCTAAAACAGATGTATGCAAATAAACTAAAAGAAAAGGAAAAACGTAAAGAAGAAGAAGAAGAACTAAAACTAACAAATGAGATAGAAAGATTCAAATTACAGTTAGAAGAAGTACAAGAGAGTCCATCAAAAATAAGTATAAACGAAATAAATGACCAAAGTGATAAAGACACAGAACTAGGAGAAAACTATTCAGAAACAAGTGAAACATACACAGAACTTATAGAAAAAACAGAAAAGATAAAAATAAACCCAGAAATAAATACAGGAGATATGAACGAAGATAAACCAAGCATATCAGGAATAAAAAATCCAAAACAATTAAACCCAACCTATTACAGAGTAAGTTATGATGCATATGACAGAAACAAAACATTATGGGATAAAAGGTTAAATAAGAAATGGGCACCAAGACAGATAACTGAACAATATAATTTTTTAGATCTAGATTGTGTAGCAGATATAAATAAAACAATACAATTATGGATAGGATATATCTCAAAACAACTAATAGATAATAAAATAACAATAACGGAAACACCAGGATATATAGAAAGAACATTAATAGGAACTGTAAAATTATGGTTACAAAATTTATCAAGTGAAAGCTTAGACACATTAAGGAGTAATAAAAAACTTGACGGTACAACTACAACAACAGTTACAGATATATTAAATAAATATGAAATAGCAATAAGAAATGAATTTAGTAGTATGACAACAGAAGTAGAAGAACAAAATAAAGAAAAAATTACAAATAGAAATTTAATGACAAAATTAGCAATATGTAATATGTGTTATATAGATGAATATACTTGTGCATTTAGAGACTATTATTATAAAGGAACATATAGTCCAGATGAAAGTAAAGAGATAAGAAAATTATATTTTACAAAATTACCAGAACCCTTTAGCTCAAAAATAATAAAAAGTTGGAACGAAGCAGGACTAGCAGATACATTAGGAGTAAGGATAAAATTTCTACAAAACTGTTTTATAGAATTATGTGAAAAATATAAAGAAAACATGAAAATGGAAAAAATATTAGTAAAAAATTTGGCATGTTGCAAAAGTAGAATAGCACCCCAATTTGGCTGCACAGATAAATATTACAAAAAAGAAGGAAAGAAAAAGAAATTTAAATCAAAATATTCAAAGTATAAATATAGGAAACCAAGAAGAAGATATTATGTAAAAAATTATAAACATAAAAAACCATATAGGAAAAAGAAAAAACTAACAGAATGTACTTGCTATAATTGTGGAAAGCTAGGACACTTAGCCAAAGATTGTAAATTACCAAAAAACCCAAAGAAGAAACAAATTACCGAAATATTGATAGATAATGATAAATATACACAAGTAGAATATGTAGATTATGAATTAAGCAGTGAAGACAGCATATATGAGATATCAGAAAACGAGTTCTCTGAAAATGAAATAAACAAGGATATAGAAGAGTCAGATGAAGAAAATTATGACTGAAAAAGATATACAAATTATACAACAAGAAGAACACCAAGATGAACAATCTTCAGAACAAAAAATAATATTTGACGCTAATATATTTGAACAAATAAAAGGAAAAGAATTGGATCTAAGTATAGACAAAATATTAGAAGTACCAACAATAAAGAATTGGTTTAAAAGACAAAAAGAAGAATACTATGTAGTAAGCCAAAGAGAACATATAATAGATTGTAAATACATCAAAGGTAAAGCACAAATACCAATTTTAAATAAAAGACTACTAAATAAAGAAATACAAGATATAAAAGCAAAAAATCCAATAAAATATGTACACTTAGGAGGAACGGAGATCCTAATAAAAGCATGTTTTAGGGAAGGAATAGATACCCCTATAGAAATATACTTGGCAGATGATAGGATTGTACAACCTATAGAAAAGAGTATAATAAGTGCTGTAAGAGGTAACTTAATATACCAAAAATTTAAATTTATAGTAAGTGCTAACTATTCAGTAGCAGTAGATGATAAAAATATAGATAAATCATTAGTATTATACTGGAAAATGCCTGGAATAGAATTAGCACCAGGAAGTAAAATATTCACAGCAAGATGTAAAAATCTATATGTCTTAACAACGAAACATAAGATAACAGCTAAAAATAAAATAAATAAAATAAAAATAGAAAATCCATTCGAAAGAATAGTATCAGTTATAGACAACAATGATTACAGTTATACAGAAATAGACATGGATGAAGATTTAGAAATAGTAAAAGAAAGATTAAGCACATCAAAACGAATAAATAATGAAATGCCAGAAACATCATCAAGAAGTACATCAAGAAGTACATCAAAAAGAATAAATTATACCACTCCACAAAAATTAATAGAACAAAAAATAGAAGAAATAAACCCACATCATTATTATATAACAGGAATAATGGACCAAAGAAAATATTTAATACTAATAAATACAGGGCATGAAGAGAATTATGTTATAAGAGAACTAATACCAGAACAAGAGATAGTAACAATAGAACAACAAAATTCAGAACTACCAAAAGCGTTAAGAAAAAACGAAGAAACAACTGAAAAAGAATTAATTATTGGAGGAATACCAATATTAATAAATTTTAAAATATATCAAGGAGATAAAAATATTACACTAGGGATAAAATGGTTAGAAAAAGTCAAACCATATAAATTAGAAGATATGCAATTAACAATAAGTTATGAAAATAAGAAAATAATAATAAAAAGAACTTTGATATAATGCCAAAGATATATATACTTTCCAAAATAATAGTAGAAGGATATTATAATAGATATTATACACCTATGGTGGATACAGGAGCAGAAGCTAATATGTGTAGACATAATTGTTTACCAGAAAGTAAATGGGAAAAGCTAAAAACTCCCATAGTAGTAACATGATTTAATAATGAAGGAAGTATGATAACATATAAAGCAAGAAATATAAAAATACAAATATGGGATAAAATATTAACCATAGAAGAAATATATAGTTACGAATTCACAAATAAAGATATATTATTAGGAATGCCATTTTTAGATAAATTATACCCACATATTATAACAAAAACACATTGGTGGTTTACTACCCCGTGTAAACAAAAATTAGGAGCAAAAAGAGTAAATAATAAAGTAAGAAAAACAACACAGTGATCACAGCTACGGAGGAGTTCTAAAATATAAATATGATAATGAAAAAATTGAACACCATTGTAGATATTATTCCGGATCATACACGGAACCACAATTAAAATGGGAAATAAATAGGAAAGAACTATTTGGATTATATAAATGTTTGTTAGCATTTGAGCCATATATTGTTTATAACAAATTTATAGTAAGAACAGATAATACACAAGTAAAATGGTGGATAACTCGGAAAGTACAGGATTCAGTAACTACAAAGGAAATAAGGAGACTTGTATTAAATATACAAAATTTTACATTTACAATTGAAGTAATACGAACTGACAAGAATGTTATTGCAGACTACCTATCAAGACAAAGGTACCCAAACAGATGAAAGCCAAGAATCAAAAGACATATTTACAATCCTTACTACTCTATCCTTACAGATGGAGAGTATGGGAAAAAGATTACAACAGCTAGAAAGTCAGCAACATGACTATAAAAATGCGGAGCTAAGTCAATCGGAAGACTCTAAACTTCCAGAGGTAGAAGGAGACGTTGGGAAACTCCAAAAAACCCATAACACAGTTGCTTTATATACAGCTGCAGGTACAAGCAAACAAGTTAGCAAAAAGCCACATATCAATGTAAACCTAAATACCGTATTTGATAAGCCATTTACATCAAAAAAGCCAAGAGAAGCAATAGTTATAGCCCCACAAACTTCAACCTATGCTAATAGCCTACACCACAACAAAAAGGTATATAACCATATTACTCAAACATATATTGAGAATATATATAAAATCCAGACATTTCTGAACCTAAACCCTAGATCAACAACTACTACAGATCCAACACAAGATTATGTAACCCAAAAACTACAGGGATATAATAGGCTTATAGCCCAGCCAAAAACAAAAGCAAACCTAGTAAAAACATGTTACAACTACGGACTACTCAGCACAGTATATACCCATGACGGAGAAGAAATAATTGGAATACCAGAGCTATACAAAGCATTTGTCACCTTCAAGAGAATTACAAAAGGCAACCTATTCTTCATCAAATTCTATACAGCACCAGCGGAAATACTATATGATGAAATAAAACCCATAATACAGGTGATAAAAATAGGACTAACACGAGATATGATAATACCGGAAGAGATAGAGAAACAACCGGAGATACAGAAAATGGAGATACCAATTTGGGGGTGGTTGTTTGAGTTCATCTTATAATTTGGGGGTGGTTGTTTTTCTTACTTTATTATTTACTCTTTTTGCTCCTAATTTTTGTATACACGGGGTAGTAAACCACCAATTTGTTTTTGTTATAATATGTGGGTATAATTTATCTAAAAATGGCATTCCTAATAATATATCTTTATTTGTGAATTCGTAACTATATATTTCTTCTATGGTTAATATTTTATCCCATATTTGTATTTTTATATTTCTTGCTTTATATGTTATCATACTTCCTTCATTATTAAATCTTGTTACTACTATGGGAGTTTTTAGCTTTTCCCATTTACTTTCTGGTAAACAATTATGTCTACACATATTAGCTTCTGCTCCTGTATCCACCATAGGTGTATAATATCTATTATAATATCCTTCTACTATTATTTTGGAAAGTATGTATATCTTTGGCATTATATCAAAGTTCTTTTTATTATTATTTTCTTATTTTCATAACTTATTGTTAATTGCCTATCTTCTAATTTATATGGTTTGACTTTTTCTAACCATTTTATCCCTAGTGTAATATTTTTATCTCCTTGATATACTTTAAAATTTATTAATATTGGTATTCCTCCAATAATTAATTCTTTTTCAGTTGTTTCTTCGTTTTTTCTTAACGCTTTTGGTAGTTCTGAATTTTGTTGTTCTATTGTTACTATCTCTTGTTCTGGTATTAGTTCTCTTATAACATAATTCTCTTCCTGCCCTGTATTTATTAGTATTAAATATTTTCTTTGGTCCATTATTCCTGTTATATAATAATGATGTGGGTTTATTTCTTCTATTTTTTGTTCTATTAATTTTTGTGGAGTGGTATAATTTATTCTTTTTGATGTACTTCTTGATGTACTTCTTGATGATGTTTCTGGCATTTCATTATTTATTCGTTTTGATGTGCTTAATCTTTCTTTTACTATTTCTAAATCTTCATCCATGTCTATTTCTGTATAACTGTAATCATTGTTGTCTATAACTGATACTATTCTTTCGAATGGATTTTCTATTTTTATTTTATTTATTTTATTTTTAGCTGTTATCTTATGTTTCGTTGTTAAGACATATAGATTTTTACATCTTGCTGTGAATATTTTACTTCCTGGTGCTAATTCTATTCCAGACATTTTCCAGTATAATACTAATAATTTATCTATATTTTTATCATCTACTGCTACTGAATAGTTAGCACTTACTATAAATTTAAATTTTTGGTATATTAAGTTATCTCTTACAGCACTTATTATACTCTTTTCTATAGGTTGTACAATCCTATCATCTGCCAAGTATATTTCTATAGGGGTATCTATTCCTTCCCTAAAACATGCTTTTATTAGGATCTCCGTTCCTCCTAAGTGTACATATTTTATTGGATTTTTTGCTTTTATATCTTGTATTTCTTTATTTAGTAGTCTTTTATTTAAAATTGGTATTTGTGCTTTACCTTTGATGTATTTACAATCTATTATATGTTCTCTTTGGCTTACTACATAGTATTCTTCTTTTTGTCTTTTAAACCAATTCTTTATTGTTGGTACTTCTAATATTTTGTCTATACTTAGATCCAATTCTTTTCCTTTTATTTGTTCAAATATATTAGCGTCAAATATTATTTTTTGTTCTGAAGATTGTTCATCTTGGTGTTCTTCTTGTTGTATAATTTGTATATCTTTTTCAGTCATAATTTTCTTCATCTGACTCTTCTATATCCTTGTTTATTTCATTTTCAGAGAACTCGTTTTCTGATATCTCATATATGCTGTCTTCACTGCTTAATTCATAATCTACATATTCTACTTGTGTATATTTATCATTATCTATCAATATTTCGGTAATTTGTTTCTTCTTTGGGTTTTTTGGTAATTTACAATCTTTGGCTAAGTGTCCTAGCTTTCCACAATTATAGCAAGTACATTCTGTTAGTTTTTTCTTTTTCCTATATGGTTTTTTATGTTTATAATTTTTTACATAATATCTTCTTCTTGGTTTCCTATATTTATACTTTGAATATTTTGATTTAAATTTCTTTTTCTTTCCTTCTTTTTTGTAATATTTATCTGTGCAGCCAAATTGGGGTGCTATTCTACTTTTGCAACATGCCAAATTTTTTACTAATATTTTTTCCATTTTCATGTTTTCTTTATATTTTTCACATAATTCTATAAACCAGTTTTGTAGAAATTTTATCCTTACTCCTAATGTATCTGCTAGTCCTGCTTCGTTCCAACTTTTTATTATTTTTGAGCTAAAGGGTTCTGGTAATTTTGTAAAATATAATTTTCTTATCTCTTTACTTTCATCTGGACTATATGTTCCTTTATAATAATAGTCTCTAAATGCACAAGTATATTCATCTATATAACACATATTACATATTGCTAATTTTGTCATTAAATTTCTATTTGTAATTTTTTCTTTATTTTGTTCTTCTACTTCTGTTGTCATACTACTAAATTCATTTCTTATTGCTATTTCATATTTATTTAATATATCTGTAACTGTTGTTGTAGTTTTACCGTCAAGTTTTTTATTACTCCTTAATGTGTCTAAGCTTTCACTTGATAAATTTTGTAACCATAATTTTACAGTTCCTATTAATGTTCTTTCTATATATCCTGGTGTTTCCGTTATTGTTATTTTATTATCTATTAGTTGTTTTGAGATATATCCTATCCATAATTGTATTGTTTTATTTATATCTGCTACACAATCTAGATCTAAAAAATTATATTGTTCAGTTATCTGTCTTGGTGCCCATTTCTTATTTAACCTTTTATCCCATAATGTTTTGTTTCTGTCATATGCATCATAACTTACTCTGTAATAGGTTGGGTTTAATTGTTTTGGATTTTTTATTCCTGATATGCTTGGTTTATCTTCGTTCATATCTCCTGTATTTATTTCTGGGTTTATTTTTATCTTTTCTGTTTTTTCTATAAGTTCTGTGTATGTTTCACTTGTTTCTGAATAGTTTTCTCCTAGTTCTGTGTCTTTATCACTTTGGTCATTTATTTCGTTTATACTTATTTTTGATGGACTCTCCTGTACTTCTTCTAACTGTAATTTGAATCTTTCTATCTCATTTGTTAGTTTTAGTTCTTCTTCTTCTTCTTTACGTTTTTCCTTTTCTTTTAGTTTATTTGCATACATCTGTTTTAGCATCTCTAATTCTTTTTCTAATTCTGTTATTTTAGTGTTTTTTACTTCCTCTATCTGTTGTATTTTTTCTTTAGCTTGCTGTTGTATTTCTTTAATCTCTCGTTTTTTATCTATTTCTTCGTTTTCTTTTGTTATTCTAACCATGGCGGTTAAACTATCCTCTAGTTTTACAGTTTCTTTTTCTAACATTAAGTTTAGGTTATTTCCTATTTTTTTATATCTTCTTCCTAAGTTAGAAAATATTATTGTTATTTTTAATCCTTCTGGATTCTCATATGTTTTCTCTTCTAATGCGAATTCTTCTTTATTCATCTTTTATCCTTTAGATAACAAACATATTTATATTCTGTTTTAGATATTATATCGTATTTGGGGGTGGTTGTTTGAGTTCATCTTATAATTTGGGGGTGGTTGTTTGAGTTCATCTTATTTTTCATAGGATCTTTTTTATGTAGTTGTGAAATTAAATGCTTTTTCATGATTATCTGTAGCTAGCGAAATTAACCTTGAAATTTCTTTTATATTTTCAAGTGTGTATTCTAAGTATTTAATATCTTTAGTTTTTTGATATTCTTCTATATTTTTTTCTAATATTATTTTTGACATATTTATATGTTTTAGAATTTCTAACCAGTACTTAAAATATTTGTAACTATCAATTTTTGATTTGTTCATATTAATACTGAGATGTATACCTGTTGATACATATATCCATGGTTTCTATATTTCTCAGTGTTATTTCTTTTCTGTGTTGATAACTTTCAAGTTTATCTTTATAAAATTCAATTTCATTTTCTATAGTTAATAAAGCTTTATTACGTAATTTATTATTTCTAATAATATCTTTGCAGGTTTTAATATTGTATTTAACACAATCTATTTTTCTATTTATGTTACTGAGGTTTTTAAGAAGTTTCCATTTCTGGGTATTATAGAATCTTATATAATGAAAAGTGTTATGTTTCATTTATAAAAAGATTTTATTAACTTGATATTTGATCATTAGTCTGAATATAAATCTAGTATTAACTTGATATGTGATCATTAGTCTGAATATAAATCTAGTTCATATAGATCTAATATATCTATTTCATGTGATACAATTAGTTCCGTAAATACTTGTTCCATTACATATATTATTTCAAAAGTAACTAAAATATCGTAAATTTTTCTTTTAACATCGTTATTAAGTCTCTTAAAGATATATAACATAAGTATTTTGTAGTCAATATTTTCTTCTAATAAATACGTGTGGTTGTTCATTTAGATTTATTATTTATCCTTATCATGTGTTTACTAAACATATTCCCTCTAACCTCTTTGTTTATCATAGAGTTTATCATATTTTAATAAGTTATACTGAACATCTTTTCTGGTCACTACCATGTTTTTCATGCTTCAATCATTTATCGCATTAGAAGAGAAAACATATGAGAATCCAGAAGGATTAAAAATAACAATAATATTTTCTAACTTAGGAAGAAGATATAAAAAAATAGGAAATAACCTAAACTTAATGTTAGAAAAAGAAACTGTAAAACTAGAGGATAGTTTAACCGCCATGGTTAGAATAACAAAAGAAAACGAAGAAATAGATAGAAAACGAGAGATTAAAGAAATACAACAGCAAGCTAAAGAAAAAATACAACAGATAGAGGAAGTAAAAAACACTAAAATAACAGAATTATAAAAAGAATTAGAGATGCTAAAACAGATGTATGCAAATAAACTAAAAGAAAAGGAAAAACGTAAAGAAGAAGAAGAACTGTAAAACTAGAGGATAGTTTAACCGCCATGGTTAGAATAACAAAAGAAAACGAAGAAATAGATAGAAAACGAGAGATTAAAGAAATACAACAGCAAGCTAAAGAAAAAATACAACAGATAGAGGAAGTAAAAAACACTAAAATAACAGAATTAGAAAAAGAATTAGAGATGCTAAAACAGATGTATGCAAATAAACTAAAAGAAAAGGAAAAACGTAAAGAAGAAGAAGAAGAACTAAAACTAACAAATGAGATAGAAAGATTCAAATTACAGTTAGAAGAAGTACAGGAGAGTCCATCAAAAATAAGTATAAACGAAATAAATGACCAAAGTGATAAAGACACAGAACTAGGAGAAAACTATTCAGAAACAAGTGAAACATACACAGAACTTATAGAAAAAACAGAAAAGATAAAAATAAACCCAGAAATAAATACAGGAGATATGAACGAAGATAAACCAAGCATATCAGGAATAAAAAATCCAAAACAATTAAACCCAACCTATTACAGAGTAAGTTATGATGCATATGACAGAAACAAAACATTATGGGATAAAAGGTTAAATAAGAAATGGGCACCAAGACAGATAACTGAACAATATAATTTTTTAGATCTAGATTGTGTAGCAGATATAAATAAAACAATACAATTATGGATAGGATATATCTCAAAACAACTAATAGATAATAAAATAACAATAACGGAAACACCAGGATATATAGAAAGAACATTAATAGGAACTGTAAAATTATGGTTACAAAATTTATCAAGTGAAAGCTTAGACACATTAAGGAGTAATAAAAAACTTGACGGTACAACTACAACAACAGTTACAGATATATTAAATAAATATGAAATAGCAATAAGAAATGAATTTAGTAGTATGACAACAGAAGTAGAAGAACAAAATAAAGAAAAAATTACAAATAGAAATTTAATGACAAAATTAGCAATATGTAATATGTGTTATATAGATGAATATACTTGTGCATTTAGAGACTATTATTATAAAGGAACATATAGTCCAGATGAAAGTAAAGAGATAAGAAAATTATATTTTACAAAATTACCAGAACCCTTTAGCTCAAAAATAATAAAAAGTTGGAACGAAGCAGGACTAGCAGATACATTAGGAGTAAGGATAAAATTTCTACAAAACTGGTTTATAGAATTATGTGAAAAATATAAAGAAAACATGAAAATGGAAAAAATATTAGTAAAAAATTTGGCATGTTGCAAAAGTAGAATAGCACCCCAATTTGGCTGCACAGATAAATATTACAAAAAAGAAGGAAAGAAAAAGAAATTTAAATCAAAATATTCAAAGTATAAATATAGGAAACCAAGAAGAAGATATTATGTAAAAAATTATAAACATAAAAAACCATATAGGAAAAAGAAAAAACTAACAGAATGTACTTGCTATAATTGTGGAAAGCTAGGACACTTAGCCAAAGATTGTAAATTACCAAAAAACCCAAAGAAGAAACAAATTACCGAAATATTGATAGATAATGATAAATATACACAAGTAGAATATGTAGATTATGAATTAAGCAGTGAAGACAGCATATATGAGATATCAGAAAACGAGTTCTCTGAAAATGAAATAAACAAGGATATAGAAGAGTCAGATGAAGAAAATTATGACTGAAAAAGATATACAAATTATACAACAAGAAGAACACCAAGATGAACAATCTTCAGAACAAAAAATAATATTTGACGCTAATATATTTGAACAAATAAAAGGAAAAGAATTGGATCTAAGTATAGACAAAATATTAGAAGTACCAACAATAAAGAATTGGTTTAAAAGACAAAAAGAAGAATACTATGTAGTAAGCCAAAGAGAACATATAATAGATTGTAAATACATCAAAGGTAAAGCACAAATACCAATTTTAAATAAAAGACTACTAAATAAAGAAATACAAGATATAAAAGCAAAAAATCCAATAAAATATGTACACTTAGGAGGAACGGAGATCCTAATAAAAGCATGTTTTAGGGAAGGAATAGATACCCCTATAGAAATATACTTGGCAGATGATAGGATTGTACAACCTATAGAAAAGAGTATAATAAGTGCTGTAAGAGGTAACTTAATATACCAAAAATTTAAATTTATAGTAAGTGCTAACTATTCAGTAGCAGTAGATGATAAAAATATAGATAAATCATTAGTATTATACTGGAAAATGCCTGGAATAGAATTAGCACCAGGAAGTAAAATATTCACAGCAAGATGTAAAAATCTATATGTCTTAACAATGAAACATAAGATAACAGCTAAAAATAAAATAAATAAAATAAAAATAGAAAATCCATTCGAAAGAATAGTATCAGTTATAGACAACAATGATTACAGTTATACAGAAATAGACATGGATGAAGATTTAGAAATAGTAAAAGAAAGATTAAGCACATCAAAACGAATAAATAATGAAATGCCAGAAACATCATCAAGAAGTACATCAAGAAGTACATCAAAAAGAATAAATTATACCACTCCACAAAAATTAATAGAACAAAAAATAGAAGAAATAAACCCACATCATTATTATATAACAGGAATAATGGACCAAAGAAAATATTTAATACTAATAAATACAGGGCATGAAGAGAATTATGTTATAAGAGAACTAATACCAGAACAAGAGATAGTAACAATAGAACAACAAAATTCAGAACTACCAAAAGCGTTAAGAAAAAACGAAGAAACAACTGAAAAAGAATTAATTATTGGAGGAATACCAATATTAATAAATTTTAAAATATATCAAGGAGATAAAAATATTACACTAGGGATAAAATGGTTAGAAAAAGTCAAACCATATAAATTAGAAGATATGCAATTAACAATAAGTTATGAAAATAAGAAAATAATAATAAAAAGAACTTTGATATAATGCCAAAGATATATATACTTTCCAAAATAATAGTAGAAGGATATTATAATAGATATTATACACCTATGGTGGATACAGGAGCAGAAGCTAATATGTGTAGACATAATTGTTTACCAGAAAGTAAATGGGAAAAGCTAAAAACTCCCATAGTAGTAACATGATTTAATAATGAAGGAAGTATGATAACATATAAAGCAAGAAATATAAAAATACAAATATGGGATAAAATATTAACCATAGAAGAAATATATAGTTACGAATTCACAAATAAAGATATATTATTAGGAATGCCATTTTTAGATAAATTATACCCACATATTATAACAAAAACACATTGGTGGTTTACTACCCCGTGTAAACAAAAATTAGGAGCAAAAAGAGTAAATAATAAAGTAAGAAAAACAACACAGTGATCACAGCTACGGAGGAGTTCTAAAATATAAATATGATAATGAAAAAATTGAACACCATTGTAGATATTATTCCGGATCATACACGGAACCACAATTAAAATGGGAAATAAATAGGAAAGAACTATTTGGATTATATAAATGTTTGTTAGCATTTGAGCCATATATTGTTTATAACAAATTTATAGTAAGAACAGATAATACACAAGTAAAATGGTGGATAACTCGGAAAGTACAGGATTCAGTAACTACAAAGGAAATAAGGAGACTTGTATTAAATATACAAAATTTTACATTTACAATTGAAGTAATACGAACTGACAAGAATGTTATTGCAGACTACCTATCAAGACAAAGGTACCCAAACAGATGAAAGCCAAGAATCAAAAGACATATTTACAATCCTTACTACTCTATCCTTACAGATGGAGAGTATGGGAAAAAGATTACAACAGCTAGAAAGTCAGCAACATGACTATAAAAATGCGGAGCTAAGTCAATCGGAAGACTCTAAACTTCCAGAGGTAGAAGGAGACGTTGGGAAACTCCAAAAAACCCATAACACAGTTGCTTTATATACAGCTGCAGGTACAAGCAAACAAGTTAGCAAAAAGCCACATATCAATGTAAACCTAAATACCGTATTTGATAAGCCATTTACATCAAAAAAGCCAAGAGAAGCAATAGTTATAGCCCCACAAACTTCAACCTATGCTAATAGCCTACACCACAACAAAAAGGTATATAACCATATTACTCAAACATATATTGAGAATATATATAAAATCCAGACATTTCTGAACCTAAACCCTAGATCAACAACTACTACAGATCCAACACAAGATTATGTAACCCAAAAACTACAGGGATATAATAGGCTTATAGCCCAGCCAAAAACAAAAGCAAACCTAGTAAAAACATGTTACAACTACGGACTACTCAGCACAGTATATACCCATGACGGAGAAGAAATAATTGGAATACCAGAGCTATACAAAGCATTTGTCACCTTCAAGAGAATTACAAAAGGCAACCTATTCTTCATCAAATTCTATACAGCACCAGCGGAAATACTATATGATGAAATAAAACCCATAATACAGGTGATAAAAATAGGACTAACACGAGATATGATAATACCGGAAGAGATAGAGAAACAACCGGAGATACAGAAAATGGAGATACCAATTTGGGGGTGGTTGTTTGAGTTCATCTTATAATTTGGGGGTGGTTGTTTTTCTTACTTTATTATTTACTCTTTTTGCTCCTAATTTTTGTATACACGGGGTAGTAAACCACCAATTTGTTTTTGTTATAATATGTGGGTATAATTTATCTAAAAATGGCATTCCTAATAATATATCTTTATTTGTGAATTCGTAACTATATATTTCTTCTATGGTTAATATTTTATCCCATATTTGTATTTTTATATTTCTTGCTTTATATGTTATCATACTTCCTTCATTATTAAATCTTGTTACTACTATGGGAGTTTTTAGCTTTTCCCATTTACTTTCTGGTAAACAATTATGTCTACACATATTAGCTTCTGCTCCTGTATCCACCATAGGTGTATAATATCTATTATAATATCCTTCTACTATTATTTTGGAAAGTATGTATATCTTTGGCATTATATCAAAGTTCTTTTTATTATTATTTTCTTATTTTCATAACTTATTGTTAATTGCCTATCTTCTAATTTATATGGTTTGACTTTTTCTAACCATTTTATCCCTAGTGTAATATTTTTATCTCCTTGATATACTTTAAAATTTATTAATATTGGTATTCCTCCAATAATTAATTCTTTTTCAGTTGTTTCTTCGTTTTTTCTTAACGCTTTTGGTAGTTCTGAATTTTGTTGTTCTATTGTTACTATCTCTTGTTCTGGTATTAGTTCTCTTATAACATAATTCTCTTCCTGCCCTGTATTTATTAGTATTAAATATTTTCTTTGGTCCATTATTCCTGTTATATAATAATGATGTGGGTTTATTTCTTCTATTTTTTGTTCTATTAATTTTTGTGGAGTGGTATAATTTATTCTTTTTGATGTACTTCTTGATGTACTTCTTGATGATGTTTCTGGCATTTCATTATTTATTCGTTTTGATGTGCTTAATCTTTCTTTTACTATTTCTAAATCTTCATCCATGTCTATTTCTGTATAACTGTAATCATTGTTGTCTATAACTGATACTATTCTTTCGAATGGATTTTCTATTTTTATTTTATTTATTTTATTTTTAGCTGTTATCTTATGTTTCGTTGTTAAGACATATAGATTTTTACATCTTGCTGTGAATATTTTACTTCCTGGTGCTAATTCTATTCCAGACATTTTCCAGTATAATACTAATAATTTATCTATATTTTTATCATCTACTGCTACTGAATAGTTAGCACTTACTATAAATTTAAATTTTTGGTATATTAAGTTATCTCTTACAGCACTTATTATACTCTTTTCTATAGGTTGTACAATCCTATCATCTGCCAAGTATATTTCTATAGGGGTATCTATTCCTTCCCTAAAACATGCTTTTATTAGGATCTCCGTTCCTCCTAAGTGTACATATTTTATTGGATTTTTTGCTTTTATATCTTGTATTTCTTTATTTAGTAGTCTTTTATTTAAAATTGGTATTTGTGCTTTTACCTTTGATGTATTTACAATCTATTATATGTTCTCTTTGGCTTACTACATAGTATTCTTCTTTTTGTCTTTTAAACCAATTCTTTATTGTTGGTACTTCTAATATTTTGTCTATACTTAGATCCAATTCTTTTCCTTTTATTTGTTCAAATATATTAGCGTCAAATATTATTTTTTGTTCTGAAGATTGTTCATCTTGGTGTTCTTCTTGTTGTATAATTTGTATATCTTTTTCAGTCATAATTTTCTTCATCTGACTCTTCTATATCCTTGTTTATTTCATTTTCAGAGAACTCGTTTTCTGATATCTCATATATGCTGTCTTCACTGCTTAATTCATAATCTACATATTCTACTTGTGTATATTTATCATTATCTATCAATATTTCGGTAATTTGTTTCTTCTTTGGGTTTTTTGGTAATTTACAATCTTTGGCTAAGTGTCCTAGCTTTCCACAATTATAGCAAGTACATTCTGTTAGTTTTTTCTTTTTCCTATATGGTTTTTTATGTTTATAATTTTTTACATAATATCTTCTTCTTGGTTTCCTATATTTATACTTTGAATATTTTGATTTAAATTTCTTTTTCTTTCCTTCTTTTTTGTAATATTTATCTGTGCAGCCAAATTGGGGTGCTATTCTACTTTTGCAACATGCCAAATTTTTTACTAATATTTTTTCCATTTTCATGTTTTCTTTATATTTTTCACATAATTCTATAAACCAGTTTTGTAGAAATTTTATCCTTACTCCTAATGTATCTGCTAGTCCTGCTTCGTTCCAACTTTTTATTATTTTTGAGCTAAAGGGTTCTGGTAATTTTGTAAAATATAATTTTCTTATCTCTTTACTTTCATCTGGACTATATGTTCCTTTATAATAATAGTCTCTAAATGCACAAGTATATTCATCTATATAACACATATTACATATTGCTAATTTTGTCATTAAATTTCTATTTGTAATTTTTTCTTTATTTTGTTCTTCTACTTCTGTTGTCATACTACTAAATTCATTTCTTATTGCTATTTCATATTTATTTAATATATCTGTAACTGTTGTTGTAGTTTTACCGTCAAGTTTTTTATTACTCCTTAATGTGTCTAAGCTTTCACTTGATAAATTTTGTAACCATAATTTTACAGTTCCTATTAATGTTCTTTCTATATATCCTGGTGTTTCCGTTATTGTTATTTTATTATCTATTAGTTGTTTTGAGATATATCCTATCCATAATTGTATTGTTTTATTTATATCTGCTACACAATCTAGATCTAAAAAATTATATTGTTCAGTTATCTGTCTTGGTGCCCATTTCTTATTTAACCTTTTATCCCATAATGTTTTGTTTCTGTCATATGCATCATAACTTACTCTGTAATAGGTTGGGTTTAATTGTTTTGGATTTTTTATTCCTGATATGCTTGGTTTATCTTCGTTCATATCTCCTGTATTTATTTCTGGGTTTATTTTTATCTTTTCTGTTTTTTCTATAAGTTCTGTGTATGTTTCACTTGTTTCTGAATAGTTTTCTCCTAGTTCTGTGTCTTTATCACTTTGGTCATTTATTTCGTTTATACTTATTTTTGATGGACTCTCCTGTACTTCTTCTAACTGTAATTTGAATCTTTCTATCTCATTTGTTAGTTTTAGTTCTTCTTCTTCTTCTTTACGTTTTTCCTTTTCTTTTAGTTTATTTGCATACATCTGTTTTAGCATCTCTAATTCTTTTTCTAATTCTGTTATTTTAGTGTTTTTTACTTCCTCTATCTGTTGTATTTTTTCTTTAGCTTGCTGTTGTATTTCTTTAATCTCTCGTTTTCTTTTGTTATTCTAACCATGGCGGTTAAACTATCCTCTAGTTTTACAGTTTCTTTTTCTAACATTAAGTTTAGGTTATTTCCTATTTTTTTATATCTTCTTCCTAAGTTAGAAAATATTATTGTTATTTTTAATCCTTCTGGATTCTCATATGTTTTCTCTTCTAATGCGAATTCTTCTTTATTCATCTTTTATCCTTTAGATAACAAACATATTTATATTCTGTTTTAGATATTATATCGTATTTGGGGGTGGTTGTTTGAGTTCATCTTATAATTTGGGGGTGGTTGTTTGAGTTCATCTTATTTTTCATAGGATCTTTTTTATGTAGTTGTGAAATTAAATGCTTTTTCATGATTATCTGTAGCTAGCGAAATTAACCTTGAAATTTCTTTTATATTTTCAAGTGTGTATTCTAAGTATTTAATATCTTTAGTTTTTTGATATTCTTCTATATTTTTTTCTAATATTATTTTTGACATATTTATATGTTTTAGAATTTCTAACCAGTACTTAAAATATTTGTAACTATCAATTTTTGATTTGTTCATATTAATACTGAGATGTATACCTGTTGATACATATATCCATGGTTTCTATATTTCTCAGTGTTATTTCTTTTCTGTGTTGATAACTTTCAAGTTTATCTTTATAAAATTCAATTTCATTTTCTATAGTTAATAAAGCTTTATTACGTAATTTATTATTTCTAATAATATCTTTGCAGGTTTTAATATTGTATTTAACACAATCTATTTTTCTATTTATGTTACTGAGGTTTTTAAGAAGTTTCCATTTCTGGGTATTATAGAATCTTATATAATGAAAAGTGTTATGTTTCATTTATAAAAAGATTTTATTAACTTGATATTTGATCATTAGTCTGAATATAAATCTAGTATTAACTTGATATGTGATCATTAGTCTGAATATAAATCTAGTTCATATAGATCTAATATATCTATTTCATGTGATACAATTAGTTCCGTAAATGCTTGTTCCATTACATATATTATTTCAAAAGTAACTAAAATATCGTAAATTTTTCTTTTAACATCGTTATTAAGTCTCTTAAAGATATATAACATAAGTATTTTGTAGTCAATATTTTCTTCTAATAAATACGTGTGGTTGTTCATTTAGATTTATTATTTATCCTTATCATGTGTTTACTAAACATATTCCCTCTAACCTCTTTGTTTATCATAGAGTTTATCATATTTTAATAAGTTATACTGAACATCTTTTCTGGTCACTACCATGTTTTTCATGCTTCAATCATTTATCGCATTAGAAGAGAAAACATATGAGAATCCAGAAGGATTAAAAATAACAATAATATTTTCTAACTTAGGAAGAAGATATAAAAAAATAGGAAATAACCTAAACTTAATGTTAGAAAAAGAAACTGTAAAACTAGAGGATAGTTTAACCGCCATGGTTAGAATAACAAAAGAAAACGAAGAAATAGATAGAAAACGAGAGATTAAAGAAATACAACAGCAAGCTAAAGAAAAAATACAACAGATAGAGGAAGTAAAAAACACTAAAATAACAGAATTATAAAAAGAATTAGAGATGCTAAAACAGATGTATGCAAATAAACTAAAAGAAAAGGAAAAACGTAAAGAAGAAGAAGAACTGTAAAACTAGAGGATAGTTTAACCGCCATGGTTAGAATAACAAAAGAAAACGAAGAAATAGATAGAAAACGAGAGATTAAAGAAATACAACAGCAAGCTAAAGAAAAAATACAACAGATAGAGGAAGTAAAAAACACTAAAATAACAGAATTAGAAAAAGAATTAGAGATGCTAAAACAGATGTATGCAAATAAACTAAAAGAAAAGGAAAAACGTAAAGAAGAAGAAGAAGAACTAAAACTAACAAATGAGATAGAAAGATTCAAATTACAGTTAGAAGAAGTACAGGAGAGTCCATCAAAAATAAGTATAAACGAAATAAATGACCAAAGTGATAAAGACACAGAACTAGGAGAAAACTATTCAGAAACAAGTGAAACATACACAGAACTTATAGAAAAAACAGAAAAGATAAAAATAAACCCAGAAATAAATACAGGAGATATGAACGAAGATAAACCAAGCATATCAGGAATAAAAAATCCAAAACAATTAAACCCAACCTATTACAGAGTAAGTTATGATGCATATGACAGAAACAAAACATTATGGGATAAAAGGTTAAATAAGAAATGGGCACCAAGACAGATAACTGAACAATATAATTTTTTAGATCTAGATTGTGTAGCAGATATAAATAAAACAATACAATTATGGATAGGATATATCTCAAAACAACTAATAGATAATAAAATAACAATAACGGAAACACCAGGATATATAGAAAGAACATTAATAGGAACTGTAAAATTATGGTTACAAAATTTATCAAGTGAAAGCTTAGACACATTAAGGAGTAATAAAAAACTTGACGGTACAACTACAACAACAGTTACAGATATATTAAATAAATATGAAATAGCAATAAGAAATGAATTTAGTAGTATGACAACAGAAGTAGAAGAACAAAATAAAGAAAAAATTACAAATAGAAATTTAATGACAAAATTAGCAATATGTAATATGTGTTATATAGATGAATATACTTGTGCATTTAGAGACTATTATTATAAAGGAACATATAGTCCAGATGAAAGTAAAGAGATAAGAAAATTATATTTTACAAAATTACCAGAACCCTTTAGCTCAAAAATAATAAAAAGTTGGAACGAAGCAGGACTAGCAGATACATTAGGAGTAAGGATAAAATTTCTACAAAACTGGTTTATAGAATTATGTGAAAAATATAAAGAAAACATGAAAATGGAAAAAATATTAGTAAAAAATTTGGCATGTTGCAAAAGTAGAATAGCACCCCAATTTGGCTGCACAGATAAATATTACAAAAAAGAAGGAAAGAAAAAGAAATTTAAATCAAAATATTCAAAGTATAAATATAGGAAACCAAGAAGAAGATATTATGTAAAAAATTATAAACATAAAAAACCATATAGGAAAAAGAAAAAACTAACAGAATGTACTTGCTATAATTGTGGAAAGCTAGGACACTTAGCCAAAGATTGTAAATTACCAAAAAACCCAAAGAAGAAACAAATTACCGAAATATTGATAGATAATGATAAATATACACAAGTAGAATATGTAGATTATGAATTAAGCAGTGAAGACAGCATATATGAGATATCAGAAAACGAGTTCTCTGAAAATGAAATAAACAAGGATATAGAAGAGTCAGATGAAGAAAATTATGACTGAAAAAGATATACAAATTATACAACAAGAAGAACACCAAGATGAACAATCTTCAGAACAAAAAATAATATTTGACGCTAATATATTTGAACAAATAAAAGGAAAAGAATTGGATCTAAGTATAGACAAAATATTAGAAGTACCAACAATAAAGAATTGGTTTAAAAGACAAAAAGAAGAATACTATGTAGTAAGCCAAAGAGAACATATAATAGATTGTAAATACATCAAAGGTAAAGCACAAATACCAATTTTAAATAAAAGACTACTAAATAAAGAAATACAAGATATAAAAGCAAAAAATCCAATAA